>NW_027508799.1:35010000-35047500 GCF_051911475.1 Siphateles boraxobius | reverse complement strand
GTTTAACTATATTTCCCCACAGTGTGAAATATCCCGCTCAGCTCTTGCCTAATGTCTTCCTGTTTTCTCATGAAACTTTGAGTTCAACACGATCAAGACATTTAGATTTGATGTTGTGCTACCAGGGAAAGCAAAACTGAATTACGAGTGGAAAATGCAGTACACAAATAAACTTGGCATTACTTTGTCTATCTGTTCCAGTGTGATGAGAAGGAAAAACTGAATGCAGTGTGTCATCAGTAACAGAACTAGTCGTACAGCTCCACTCAGTGGTCGAGCCACAACAGATGAGCAACTGTTCTCTTGTAGAATCAGCTGAACTCACACTGTTCATCACTGGATCATTGTCCTGCTTATCACTGTAATGATGCTTTGTAACAATCCGTATTGTATAAAGCGCTATAGAAATAGCAGTGACTTTGACACATACGCTTATGTTTTCTTTGTGCTTCAAAACTACTAAAAACAAATTGACAATGATAAAATTAAGCCTCCACTTTAACCCTTGTTCCAAATTTGAGGTTGATAAAAATGAGCTTTCAGTGAGAGTTTGTTTCAGTACAGTACCAGATTTTCCCCATTAGATGCAGTAAAACTTTGTGTTGTGAAAACTGGATAAAAACTGTATTTGTGATTTGCAGTAGAGTACACAAACGCACACATCAATTTTTATTACACACATTCAAACCAAACTCTGACATCCGCACCAACACACACACACACACACACACACACACACACACACACACACACACACACACACACACACACACACACACACACACACACACACACACACACACACACACACACACACACACACACACACGCACACGCACACGCACACAATTTATCCAATGGACTCTATAATATGCATAAGCAGAAAACAGGAATAAAGCGAGTATTTGCTTTAAAGGCCAAACCTGAGAAATTGGCACCATCTGGTAAAAAAAAATTACAATATAAATTTAAAACAGAACGAAAGTCTAATGACAAAGACTGCAAGATTTTATAGTTAAATGGCCCTGGTATTAAAAATTGCAGTTTTAATGGGTTTCAATGCGGACATTTTTGTCTTTAAGATCCTGAGTGGAACTAGTTTGTGTTACAAGTCCAAAATTACGGAGCCCCCCTAGTCCCACTTTGTAAAAAAAATATATATATAACTATCTTGTGGCCTCAAGATAGTAACTCGTGGCCTCAAGATAGTAACTCGTGGCCTCAAGATAGTAACTCGTGGCCTCAAGATAGTAACTCGTCGCCTGCTACTTCGGCGGGGCTGCCAGACTAAGACAATGCATGCACTGAGACAAAAATGCATTTGCCCACCTATCTAAATGTAAGGGAGACAGTGAATAACCCCAATTTCAAAAAACGGTGGAGTATTCCTTTAACTGCCTTTTACTGACAATAATCCCTTGCAAAGCAAGTGTGTTCAGTATATCCTGGTAACGCATCCCTAAATTAAAATACAACTTTATCAAATGCTCTCTATCCATAGCTATTAGCCGGACAAGAAGTGCCTTAAGCGGGTGGCAGCTTTGGCGTGCACTTTCTGCTTTCTCCTTTTGCATCTTTCTCTTTGCATTCTCCTTTTATATACACTTATCTTGAGGCCACGAGTTAGTATATCTTGAGGCCACGAGTTACTATATCTTGAGGCCACGAGTTACTATATCTTGAGGCCACGAGTTAGTATATCTTGAGGCCACGAGTTAGTATATCTTGAGGCCACGAGTTACTATCTTGAGGCCATGAGTTACTATCTTGAAGCCACGAGTTAGTATATCTTGAGGCCACGAGTTAGTATATCTCGAGGCCACGAGTTACTATATCTTGAGGCCACGAGTTACTATATCTTGAAGCCACGAGTTAGTATATCTCGAGGCCACGAGTTAGTATATCTCGAGGCCACGAGTTAGTATATCTCGAGGCCACGAGTTAGTATATCTTGAGGCCACGAGTTACTATCTTGAGGCCATGAGTTACTATCTTGAAGCCACGAGTTAGTATATCTTGAGGCCACGAGTTAGTATATCTTGAGGCCACGAGTTAGTATATCTTGAGGCCACGAGTTAGTATATCTTGAGGCCACGAGTTAGTATATCTTGAGGCCACGAGTTACTATCTTGAGGCCACGAGTTACTATCTTGAGGCCACGAGTTACTATCTTGAGGCCACGAGTTACTATCTTGAGGCCACGAGTTAGTATATCTTGAGGCCACGAGTTAGTATATCTCGAGGCCACGAGTTAGTATATCTTGAGGCCACGAGTTAGTATATCTTGAGGCCACGAGTTAGTATCTTGAGGCCACGAGTTACTATCTTGAAGCCACGAGTTACTATCTTGAAGCCACGAGTTACTATCTTGAGGCCACGAGTTACTATCTTGAGGCCACGAGTTAGTATATCTTGAGGCCACGAGTTAGTATATCTTGAGGCCACGAGTTAGTATATCTTGAGGCCACGAGTTACTATCTTGAGGCCATGAGTTACTATCTTGAAGCCACGAGTTACTATCTTGAGGCCACGAGTTACTATCTTGAGGCCACGAGTTAGTATATCTTGAGGCCACGAGTTAGTATCTTGAGGCCACGAGTTAGTATCTTGAGGCCACGAGTTACTATCTTGAAGCCACGAGTTACTATCTTGAGGCCACGAGTTACTATCTTGAGGCCACAAGTTACTATCTTGAGGCCACGAGTTACTATCTTGAGGCCACGAGTTACTATCTTGAGGCCACGAGTTACTATCTTGAGGCCAGGGGTTAGTATATCTTGAGGCCACAAGTTGCTATCTTGAGGTCACGAGTTAGTATATCTTGAGGCCACAAGTTGCTATCTTGAGGCCACGAGTTAGTATATCTTGAGGCCACGAGTTAGTATATCTTGAGGCCACGAGTTAGTATATCTTGAGGCCACGAGTTACTATCTTGAGGCCACAAGTTGCTATCTTGAGGCCACAAGATAGTTATATATATATATATATATTTTTTTTTTTTACAAAGTGGGACTAGGGGGGCTCCGTACGAAATAGTAAAATTCCAATAAAAATACACACCTGTGCCAAAATGTATGCAGTTGGCATTGGTAATATTTTCAAAAAAACAAAACTGAAACATGTTAAACATGTTTAAAACCAAGAATATGTTTCTTAAATGAAATTCTAATGAAATGGCTATAGGTGCTGTACTTAGGACAGTTTTAAGTGTTGGTTACTCACCCTAAGGAAGAACTGTCCTCCATCATTACCAGCTTTAATTCTGAAGGTATAGTGAGCGCTGGAGAAGATGTTTGTGGCTTGAATCTGAAAGATATCTGCTGGTACGCTGCGCTCTGAATGAATGCTCATGTATTTGTAAACTATAGACTGTGGCAGGCCTCGACACGCACCCGCGGACTGACACGAACACCGGCTAGGAATCAAAGCAAGAAGATTATTCTTTTTTTCCCATGCTTACATTAGTTAAATCAAAACTTTAAAGTGTCCTGACTTACTTTTCGGCTGTCTGCACGTATGGCTCCTGACACGGGTTTTGAGGGTAACAGCGATGACCTCCGTAATAGTTCCAGCACATCTCATCTTCCCTACACTCATGGCCCGTTTCACACTCATTGATGTCTTCCATACCGACGAAAAGATTGTGATTAGTAATATGTCATACAGTATATATACTGTAATATATGAGAATGCAGATCTTACAACTTCCAAAGAAAAAAAAAATTGGAAATATTTTTGCAGCTCAGGTCCATGCTCACCTTTTAAAAAACAATCTGTTTGAACTATTTGAGTCTGTTTTTTGTCAATTGCATAGAACAGAGACTGCCATGGTAAAAGTTACCATTGATCTGTTGATGGCGGGTGATTCTGGACTCTAAACTATACTTGTCTATTTGTCTAAGTGCTGCCTTTAATACCAATTCATATCAAGTTCTTTTTAATAAATTAATCTCTACTGGTATTACTGGGGTCCCTCTCACTTGGTTAAGATCCTATTTCTCCAGTTGCACTTAATTTGTCCAACTTAAAAACTTCAGATTATATTCCTCATCTGTTACCACTGGTGTTCCTCAAGGCTCCGTCTTGGGCCCCCTTTTATTTATTACCCATTACCTCTTGGTCAAATTTTGGGTAAATTTGGTATTAATTTCCACTGCTATGTGGCTGACACTCAGCTCTACTTGTCCTTCAAACCTAATTCTACTCTTCTTTCTTCTTCCCTCTTGGACTGTTTAGATGAGATCAAATCCTGGTGCTTTCGAAATTTTCTCAAGCGAAATATTGATAAAACTAAGGTTCTTCTTGTTGGCACTAAATCCAATTTGGACAGCTTTTCACTTAAAGTGTAAATTACAGGTTACATTTTTCACAAAGATAATGCAATGTGCTTATAAAACATAAAGATAAGAACCACCCACCATTGTTTTGTATGTTTTTTTAAACCAAAATGCTGAATATAATATGAAAAGTTGGTACTTTTTACAGTGGTTTTAAGCACTCCCTCTCCCTTCCAATAGGCTGGGCGTGACGTCATAAAAGGGACTCCAAGCCTAGAGTTACCATTAATCTAACGGTAAGTAGGCTAGCAGTTATATTGGATACCTAACTCAGCTAGCAAAAATGGTGTTGACGAATGAAATGACTCCATTGTAAACATACTTGTGTGTGCTGGCTTCAAGAGGACTGTGATCCTGCCTGAAATGAGAGTAAGCTATTCGCAAAACAAATGGGTTCAGGCAGCATGCGTCAAAACCAGGATGCTGCGTGAGGCACATCAGATTTGCCGGTCGCGGGTCGAGCTGCTCCACTAAACTCAAACGTGTTCACCTCACGGCAGCACATACTCTCCACTGCTGATTCCATTGGGTGCCATAGCCCACACAAACACCTGTCAAACACAGCGATAGGACCATCGATCTCTTTTTTTCTTTCTGACAACGAGCATCGCTAATTAGTTGCGATTTAGCACACGCAATATCGCGTTCTGTCTGCAGATGCCAGCAAAAGCGCTATTGTGCCTTTGTCCATTCCAGTTGCATCTTGTACATGCTCTAGTTACTTCACACATTGATTCTGCTTTTCACTTTTAAATTTGCACAATTGTCTTATTACTTTTAAATCCCTTCTTAAAACTCATCTCTTTAAATTAGCTTTTCCTGATTAATGTAATCTTAATGTTGAACAGATGTTGCTTTGATTGTACTGCTGTCTTGTATTTTATGAGAAATACGTGAAATTACAGAAGTACACTCTTAGAAAAAAAGGTTCTAGAACCTTAAAAGGCACTTCATATATAGAACCTATTGGGGTTTCCCATCATGAGATCGTTTTGTGGATTGAGTTATAATGAATTAATTTTGGTTTTAATTACAAAAAATTGAAATAACCTGAAAGTATTAGGAAATCATTTAAAAAAATGTATCCTTATATAGAACTCTTTTGCCATAAAGTGTTATTTAAAGCGGAGTTCTATTTAGAACTCCACTGAACCTTTTTTTTTCAAAGAGTGTAATATTGCCAATGGAAATTCCATTTACATGAGCACACCTATTGTTGGGCACCATGACAAAGACTGTAGCAAGATACACACACACAACATTAAGCTAATATCTTTCCCTCTGTTAAGAAACAAATAAACAGCCTTTTCGTTTCATGCATATTGATTAAAGAAATAAAAATAACAGAGGGGATGAAGCAACATTTGAGCCCTGCATTGTTTCCATGATGTGTTTGGGAATTCCTGCTTGCTCTGATGTGAAATATCTGGGTGTGGATGGAGAGAAAAAAGGCCAGGCAAAGACAAGCGTTATATTTTATGAAGGAGGAGGCTGATACCTTGACACATTCTTGTTCTCTGCAGCTGATATCCGTCTGGGCAGGTGCAGGAATATCCACCCGCGCTGTTCATACACACATACTGGCACATGTAGCTGGAGAACGCGCACTCATCGATGTCTGGACACACACCAGAACAACATACAACTCAACCAACAGTCACATGGACGGAAAGTGATTTACTGATCTGACTGCACTGACACTATCAGATGAGAACAGAACTCGAACTGAGATGAATAACCACACTATTGTCGTTTTAGAGCTGCTTTACAGCTGATTTGGAAATTGCCTACAGGTGACTTGACTAATGCCTGGTTCACACTACAGGAGTTTTAAAATCCTAACCGATATTGAAATCTGGTTGCAGCACACACTTAAGGAGAATCTTTGCAGATCTTCTTCCCTCAAATCTTAAACATGCTCACACTACAAGATTTGAAAATCGCAGCGCATCACACACTACACAATGTTATTAAGATTATCGTGCCAGAGGAAGCGCCTTGATATGATTCCACCATGATCATGTGATCTCACGCAACAGATCGGAAGCAGAAAAGTGGGTGTAAACTAAATATCTGTCCTTCATATCAAGTCATATTCATGAAAAGGTTGCCTTGACCAAGGAAAGCAAAATCTTTAAAAAAAAAAAATCACCCTTTTAACATTTAAGGATATTTCTATGAATTGCGTCAGCTCTGGTCAATACAATAAATCAATGCCATTGATCTCTATCATGAAGTGATGCATCAGCTTCAGCGTTACCCATGCGCCAGATTGCTGCTCAGCTGAGTCTTATTAAGTGGAGCTTTCGTTTTTTTTAAATTAAATATTAAAATAATTAACAGCTTGTTTCATTACATCTTAGAATGAATCCGATTTTTTTTACATTTTCGTTGAATGAACAATGACTCACTCAAAGGCAGTGCCTTGTCGCCACCTAGTGGCCTAACAGTGTAACTGGACTGAGTGACAGCCTGTCTATAACACGCAGAGACGAGCAATGACGATACTGGTGAAATATCAGCAGAAAGCCTCTCGTTAGGTGGAATTCGAGGATCGGGACTAACTGTTATATAACAATGATCTAACAAACTTATTGTCAGGTTTATGTTCTGTTATTATATTATGTGGACCCTTATTTTGACATCTTCTGTTTAGGCCTACTCCACTTTTTTTAGTTTCGGGTTCATTACTGAATATGTACTAGTCCTCGTGCCTGCTGACAACAGCGTAACACTTATTTATTTAGCAATACATAAATAAATTAAGATAATACTGCATATCACGCTGTTGAGTCACTCAAAATTACCTCAATGGAAATTCCTTCACCACAGCCCTACTTGTTTCTTATTGGCTATTGTGACAGTACTGACGTAATCACAATCTTGATCATCCCGATAAATATCAAACATGTTTGATATGATCGGGGCGAGCCCGATTTGTGTGAGAGCAGATCGGGAGGTGCAAGATTCGATCTGTGAACGCCTCACATTACCAGATAATCTGCGCCGAACATCGGAACCGATCGAGGTCCTCAACAAGATATTTTCTCCGATTCTCGGGAGGAGGAAATCGGGCATAAATCGGCCTAAAACTCCTGTAGTGTGAGCCAGGCTTAAAGGCATCATGATCTTTGTCTAAAACAAGGCTGAGAACAATCTAGCTGATGATAAAGAATGACATTTTGTGCTGCTGTCCAATTAAAATGTGAGAATCGAACATTTGGTGAATTTTAGATAAAAATGCACATACAAATGCATTTAAGTTTTGTTGAGTAAATGAACATCGGTAAACTAAAGCACTTTGTAAGCAGGTTAACTAACTCCCAAACATATGAAATTAATCACAAATATACAAAGCAAATATGTAATATGCATGTTATGTGCTAGTCAGAATGTCATGTTATGAATGCGATCTTCACATAACATCGTACTAGCACATACATACCGGAACGGGGGTGGTAAAAGTATTATTCTGGTTGTCCACCTACTGTAACATGCATATTACATATTTGCTTTGTATATTTGTGATTAATTTCATATGTGCAATGGATCACAGACATTAAACTGGGTCCATAAAGAATTCATTATATTTTATTACAATAGTGTATTTTTACTGTTGTTAAATATTGATGCATATTTAAATTAATATATAAAATGTTTGAATGTCTGGTTTAATTCAGCACTTGTCAACTAATATTTGTAACGCCCTCTTGTGGACTGCTGATTTACAAAATACGGTGTACACTTATCTTTCCCTCTAACTGAAATAATTTCTTTAGAATCTTTTGGCAGCTCATCACTATACAAGTACTGAGCATGTTTCACTGCTTCAAACTAATGCCTTCGAGAAAGTAGGGAGTGTACTCAGATCAAGCATATTTAAATCAAGCACAGGAACATGCAGAATAAACACTTACCCACACAAGAGACAGAATCTGGGGCGAGTTCATAACCCCGATCACATTGGCAGATGTACGAGCCCAGCAGGTTGAAACACTGATGCTGGCACGGCTGAGTCAGATCACACTCATTCACATCTGAAACACAAGCCAAATTCAATATTGAAATTTTTAATGTCAGTTAATAAGAAGACATATTTCAGGCATTATTTAGCCAGTTAGTTCATGAATTTCCTCACCCACAGTAAAAACATTTCCAAAACAAGTCAAAGCATCAGGCAGGAGTATGCGATATGTATCGTCTAGGATAATATTGTAATTGTTGTTTTAATGATGTGTGAGCTGATATTTTCAATTATGTCAATCACTTTTTCAATTCACTCGTCATCACCCATGCACCGGCTCATGATCTCCCTACATAAGCAGTCACACACCTCATCACAGTTGTCTGGTCTCATCGTTCAACACTGAACTTCCCCCAGACTACTTACCTTCAAATTACTTACCTCTGCATCAAACTGTCCCGTCCTTTGTCTTATTCAGACTTCTGTGTATCCTCGTCTGCCTGAATTCAGTCATCCGGTCACTTCTCATCTCAACCTGCAACAGATAAGAACTGTCACTCACTGGCCAGTATCACTAAAACAATCTGCTATCCAGAGACTCACCTGCTAACTTCATGTGTGTTATTAAAAAAAACTCGGTTCAGACGTTACCTGTGTCTGCATTCTTCTGTTCCATGACAGAAGACCAGATCAAACAACGACAACAAAAGCCGCACTATGAGCCTTTCTCTTACCTCTAGAGATCCAGTGAATCTGCTCATCTCCATTTTTCAAGATGGTCATCCAATTGAGGATTAGGTAAGAGAATTTCCCGAACTTTCCTACTTTGTTCCATGGAATGATGGTACCATGAAGATCATGTTTTGGAGCGGTTAAGAGCAATAAGATGACCATCTTTATGACCAGATACCGGCGTCAGCTACCACTTGTTCCCTTAAGAGCTACATTGATTATGTGTTGTGGCTAGGTGGTTCATCTCTCACGGTTGAAGAAGACGCCAGTTCCGTTCAGTCGCTTTCCCTCCAGTCCACTCCAGCCATCAGAGGTTTTGTCCATCAAGATACCAAACACCACCAGTCTCCTCCCAAGTCCTTCGCCATCTTCACTCCTCATGCAAGCACAAGTGTCACCAGCCGTCATGGCCGCCAAGCCAGAGTCTCCAGTCTTAACGTCGAGCACAGAAGATGGTATTGAACAGTGCCAACCTGGTAGCGAATGTGGCCTGCAGTTATTTCCGTCTGAAAGGCCTTGAATAAATCTTCCCCTCTCAGGTCCCTACATCCAGAATCCACTTCCAAATCCATTGCAGTCTGTGACATTCTCCAGTCTGTTCCAGTGAGCAAAATTCCAGAGCCCGTTCCCACCCCAGTGTCAGCTCCTGAGAATGCAAAGCTGACCATCATGGCCACGGCCATTTTAGAAGTGTGGTCTGCACACACGTTCGCTCCAGCCCCTGAGCACAGTCCAGTGATGGCTCCAGCCCCTGAGCACAGTCCAGTGATGGCTACAGTTCCTGACCAGAGTCTAGTGATGGCTACAGCTCCTGACCACAGTCCAGTGATGGCTCCAGCCCCTGAGCACAGTCCAGTGATGGCTCCAGCCCCTGAGCACAGTCCAGTGATGGCTCCAGCCCCTGAGCACAGTCCAGTGATGGCTTCAGCCACTGACCACAGTCCAGTGATGGCTCCAGTTCCTGACTAGAGTCCAGTGATGGCTCCAGCCCCTGAGCACAGACCAGTGATGGCTCCAGCCCCTGAGCACAGTCCAGTGATGGCTCCAGCCCCTGAGCACAATCCAGTGATGGCTCCATCCCCTGAGCACAATCCAGTGATGGCTCCTGCCCCTTAGCACAGTCCAGTGATGGCTCCAGCCACTGACCACAGTCCAGCGATGGCTACAGTTCCTGAGCACAGTCCAGCGATGGCTCCAGCCCCTGACCACAGTCCAGCGATGGCTCCAGCCCCTGACCACAGTCCAGCGATGGCTCCAGCCCCTGAGCACAGTCCAGCGATGGCTCCAGCCCCTGAGCACAGTCCAGCGATGGCTCCAGCCCCTGAGCACAGTCCAGCGATGGCTCCAGCCCCTGAGCACAGTCCAGCGATGGCTCCAGCCCCTGAGCACAGTCCAGCGATGGCTCCAGCCCCTGAGCACAGTCCAGCGATGGCTCCAGCCCCTGAGCACAGTCCAGCGATGGCTCCAGCCCCTGAGCACAGTCCAGCGATGGCTCCAGCCCCTGAGCACAGTCCAGCGATGGCTCCAGCCCCTGAGCACAGTCCAGCGATTGCTCCAGCCCCTGAGCACAGTCCAGCGATTGCTCCAGCCCCTGAGCACAGTCCAGCGATGGCTCCAGCCCCTGAGCACAGTCCAGGATGGCTCCAGCCCCTGAGCACAGTCCAGCGATGGCTCCAGCCCCTGAGCACAGTCCAGCGATGGCTCCAGCCCCTGAGCACAGTCCAGCGATGGCTCCAGCCCCTGAGCACAGTCCAGCGATGGCTCCAGCCCCTGAGCACAGTCCAGCGATGGCTCCAGCCCCTGAGCACAGTCCAGCGATGGCTCCAGCCCCTGAGCACAGTCCAGCGATGGCTCCAGCCCCTGAGCACAGTCCAGCGATGGCTCCAGCCCCTGAGCACAGTCCAGCGATGGCTCCAGCCCCTGAGCACAGTCCAGCGATGGCTCCAGCCCCTGAGCACAGTCCAGCGATGGCTCCAGCCCCTGAGCACAGTCCAGCGATGGCTCCAGCCCCTGAGCACAGTCCAGCGATGGCTCCAGCCCCTGAGCACAGTCCAGCGATGGCTCCAGCCCCTGAGCACAGTCCAGCGATGGCTCCAGCCCCTGAGCACAGTCCAGCGATGGCTCCAGCCCCTGAGCACAGTCCAGCGATGGCTCCAGCCCCTGAGCACAATCCAGCGATGGCTCCATCCCCTGAGCACAATCCAGCGATGGCTCCTGCCCCTTAGCACAGTCCAGCGATGGCTCCAGCCACTGACCACAGTCCAGCGATGGCTACAGTTCCTGAGCACAGTCCAGCGATGGCTCCAGCCCCTGACCACAGTCCAGCGATGGCTCCAGCCCCTGACCACAGTCCAGCGATGGCTCCAGCCCCTGAGCACAGTCCAGCGATGGCTCCATCCCCTGAGCACAATCCAGCGATGGCTCCTGCCCCTTAGCACAGTCCAGCGATGGCTCCAGCCACTGACCACAGTCCAGCGATGGCTACAGTTCCTGAGCACAGTCCAGCGATGGCTCCAGCCCCTGAGCACAGTCCAGCGATGGCTCCAGCCCCTGAGCACAGTCCAGCGATGGCTCCAGCCCCTGAGCACAGTCCAGCGATGGCTCCAGCCCCTGAGCACAGTCCAGCGATGGCTCCAGCCCCTGAGCACAGTCCAGCGATGGCTCCAGCCCCTGAGCACAGTCCAGCGATGGCTCCAGCCCCTGAGCACAGTCCAGCGATGGCTCCAGCCCCTGAGCACAGTCCAGCGATGGCTCCAGCCCCTGAGCACAGTCCAGCGATGGCTCCAGCCCCTGAGCACAGTCCAGCGATGGCTCCAGCCCCTGAGCACAGTCCAGCGATGGCTCCAGCCCCTGAGCACAGTCCAGCGATGGCTCCAGCCCCTGAGCACAGTCCAGCGATGGCTCCAGCCCCTGAGCACAGTCCAGCGATGGCTCCAGCCCCTGAGCACAGTCCAGCGATGGCTCCAGCCCCTGAGCACAGTCCAGCGATGGCTCCAGCCCCTGAGCACAGTCCAGCGATGGCTCCAGCCCCTGAGCACAGTCCAGCGATGGCTCCAGCCCCTGAGCACAGTCCAGCGATGGCTCCAGCCCCTGAGCACAGTCCAGCGATGGCTCCAGCTCCTGACCAGAGTCCAGTTATGGCTCCAGCTCCTGAGCACAGTCCAGTGGTGGCTCCAGCCCCTGACCACTCCAGTGATGGCTCCAGCCCCTGAGCACAGTCCAGTGATGGCTCCAGCCCCTGAGCACAGTCCAGTGATGGCTCCAGCTCCTGACCAGAGTCCAGTGATGGCTCCAGCCCCTGAGCACAGTCCAGTGGTGGCTCCAGCCCCTGAGCAGTCCAGTTATGGCTCCAGCCCCTGAGCACACTCCAGCGATGGCTCCAGCCCCTGAGCACAGTCCAGCGATGGCTCCAGCTCCTGACCAGAGTCCAGTGATGGCTCCAGCTCCTGACCAGAGTCCAGTGATGGCTCCAGCTCCTGACCAGAGTCCAGTGATGGCTCCAGCTCCTGACCAGAGTCCAGTGATGGCTCCAGCTCCTGACCAGAGTCCAGTGATGGCTCCAGCTCCTGACCACAGTCCAGTGATGGCTCCAGCTCCTGACCAGAGTCCAGTGATGGCTCCATCCACTGACCAGAGTCCAGTGATGGCTCCAGCTCCTGACCAGAGTCCAGTGATGGCTC
Organism: Siphateles boraxobius; assembly: GCF_051911475.1. Classification (NCBI taxonomy): domain Eukaryota; kingdom Metazoa; phylum Chordata; class Actinopteri; order Cypriniformes; family Leuciscidae; genus Siphateles; species Siphateles boraxobius. Next base: position 35,034,787 of record NW_027508799.1, on the reverse strand, counting down.
CAGCTCCTGACCAGAGTCCAGTGATGGCTCCAGCTCCTGACCAGAGTCCAGTGATGGCTCCAGCCCCTGACCAGAGTCAAGTGATGGCTCCAGCCCCTGACCAGAGTCCAGTGATGGCTCCAGCTCCTGACCAGCGTCAGTGATGGCTCCAACTCCTGAGCACAGTCCAGTGATGGCTCCAGCTTCTGATCAGATTCCAGTGATGGCTCCAACACTTAGGAGTGCTGTCACAATCCTAAGTCACCACACCAGTCACTAGAACTACACTTCCCAGCATCCCTTTTGGTCCCCACCTGCAATCAGTCAGCTATCATCACACCTCCACAGATAATCACTCGTCATCACTCATGCACCAGCTCATCTGTTTCCTAAGCTGCTGATTATGTTCACCTGTGTCTAGTTTAGTTAATCCTTAGCCTGTGTATAATATAACCCTTTGTTTCAGTTGTCCTTTGTTGGTTCTTGTTTTGCTGTCTTAATATTTTAGTTAAAATATGTGGCATGTTATCCCCACCCCTAAAGCTGTTTATCCTTTACTGGTTCCATCCGGCACTGACGACTTCTTGGTTCCGAAAAATGTACTTTCATAAAGGTAAAAATCCCACTGGAAATTTAAATAAATACTAAATATCAGCACTCTCTTTTTTAAGTTATATATATATATATATAACAGTCCCTCATTCTTCCGGCCTCGCCGTGACCTTTTGATTTTCTGGTTCCACCTTGGATGTCTGGACCTTCACCCCTTTTGCTCTGCTCCACCTCTTTCTTCCGAATCCCTCAGATCCACCTTGGTCCTCCGATCTTCCGGTTCCACCTTGGTTCTCCAATCCTGCAGCATGGCTTGGTTGATCCTCTGGTCCTCCATCTCTGCCCTGGTCTTCACCTCTGTCTTCCAAATCCCTGCTCTGCTGTGGTCCACCGGGCTGTGCCATTGTTCTCCATCCCTCCAGCTTTGCTGTGGTGTCCTCCCCTGGTTCTGCCACGGTTTTCTTTAATAAAACACCCTGTAACTAGATCATTGTCTCTACTACTCCTTCCACTCCACAAACACAATATTACAACTACATTTAAGACACAATAATGTCTCGTTTTGCTCCGTTTTGCCAATGAAAATATTTTCAAACAAAGCCACAACAGAACCATTGTATATCTCTGAGCAACACACAGCAGTTTCGTTTCTAAATAAATCTGCATTAAATTAATGAAATCATTTTTTGATTAGTAGGGGGTGTCCACATATATACATGGCCATTTTTTCTCAAGTTGGTTCTTTAGTGTATTTCTTCACCGAGTCTAGAAGCAAAATCAAGATTCCCCGTTTTTTAGATACAGTTGGTCACCACATGCATCTTTTGAACTGATTATAAAAAAAAACATTCTTCTGTTCTTCTATTATGAGGCTTAACAAAATTTTTCCCTGCAGGACCTTGGAAGCATTTGGTGTGTTTGTACTGGTTCTAAGACCCATTCTTATCAGTATGTTCTTCAGTTTGGTTCTTCAGAGTGCATGGTTTCCATGTACAAATGCTTTTGCAGGAAACCTTTCCTCACTGAGGAATTCCTTATCATGTTGTTGATCAAAGAACATATTTTATTGGCAAAGATCTTCATGCTTTGATTCACAAGTTAGGCATCATTCTAAAGTTTCAACATCCTTACTGTTCTCAGAACAAATGAACAATGTTGATTTGCAAATGACAGCTTTGAAACCTTGGGATTTATCCCAACTGCTCTCTCTCTCCTTTTAAAATATGTTGTGCTAACAGATTCACCTTTAATTTGAAGCTCCTCTTGCTCCTGTCAATTGCACAAGACCTTTTAAATTCCTTTGTAAAGATCTTAAATCAAATTCTTGGCAGAACTTTGAAGCATGCTAATCTGAGAGACTTCTTGCCCATTTATCATAAGGACATCTATTTCACTTTATGATATTGACACAGTGATCATAAGAGTAACCGACTGTTTCTATTATTTAATCTATTACTTTAAAATATAGGAAGCTTCCTGTATGTTGCCCAATATTGAATATTCTACAGTAAATATAACACTTAAAAGCACTGACTGCCATCTTAACTCCAACAATCCCCTTTAATCCCATGCTATTTTAATCCACTGGCTCAATCAAATGTATTTCTTATAAACAGAGGGACAAGCAGTAGATTAGAAATGTATGTTGTTAAGGACAGGATTTGTCCACCAGAGTGTAAAAGCAAAACAGGAACACACACACACACACACACACACACACACACACACACACACACTAGGGCTGCACAAATAATCGAATTTGTAATCGCGATTACAATTACGGATTACACAATTTATAATCGTTCAAAGGCGCAATTAGAAGAAAAAAAACACTGCATTTACATTATTCTTTGTGCTTAAAGGTGCATTGTGTAATAGCCCTAAACAGACAAACGCGTTTCGTTACTATGTTGCTCTTCGTGCAAGGAAGCAAGCTATTCAGTGAATAAAACACTGACACAATGATGAACAAGCAACAATAATATTCGCAATAACATAGTTTTACTAAATAATTAAGTAAACAAAATTTCTTAATTTATTCTGGTAAAGAAACGTCATTGCTGAACTGGCTACTCTCTGCTGTCTCAGATGATGACATCACTTCCTGTCGGCCACGTAACTTTTGTTGGTTGCAATTCGTAACCTCACCACTAGATGCCGCTAAAAATCACACACTGCACCTTTAAGATGTCTTTTTTTTCTTCTACAGCTTATCTTAAGGACCCCCCGCCCCCATTGTTTTAATTTTAGCTTTAGCATGACATTGTAATACCATGCATATTTTTACTTTGATTTGGTTTCTTTAAATATTTTTTTATATATTTGACATTTGAGGCTGAATGCTAGAGAAAGAAAATAAAAGTTTTTGTAATTGTAATTAATAATCGTAATTACAATTTCAAAGGAATAATCGACAATTATGATTTTTGTCATAATCGTGCAGCCCTAACACACACACACACGCACACACACACACGGTCTGGTCTTTAACTCACCTACACAGCTGTGGTTGTTGCTGGCGAGCCGGTATCCATCATTGCACTCGCAGTAGTAAGAGCCTGCAGTGTTCACACACATGTGCATGCATAGGTGTGACAGCAGACACTCGTTTCTATCTGCAAAGAGGTTTACACAAACAGTGCGCATTTAACCATGGAATTCTTGACAGATTTGCAGGGTGATAATGGTAACATCTCCTTTTTGTTTTTGATTATTGTTTGATATAGACCAAATCTGATGAAATATTTGCAGGGGTTTCAGGGAATTTTGAGGGGGGACCTCAGTCTGAACTGAGTCTGATGTCTAGTCGGATAGTTCACGTTGATGGTTGATTAGAAATATATTGACTGAACCTTTCACACACGCACGCAACAGATACACAGATCCACAGATCACAGATACACGGATACACGGATACACGGATACACGGATCCACAGATCACGGATACACGGATACACGGATCCACAGATCACGGATACACGGATACACGGATACACGGATACACGGATACACGGATCCACAGATCACGGATACACGGATCCACAGATCACGGATACACGGATACACGGATCCACAGATCACGGATACACGGATCCACAGATCACGGATACACGGATACACGGATACACGGATACACGGATCCACGGATCCACGGGTCCACAGATCCACAGATCACGACAGATCCACAGATCACGGATACACGGATGCACGGATGCACGGATACACGGATACACGGATGCACGGATGCACGGATACACGGATACACGGATCCACGGATACACAGATCCACAGATCACGACAGATCCACAGATCACGGATACACGGATACACAGATACACAGATCCACAGATCACAGATACACAGATCACAGATACACAGATACACAGATCACAGATACACAGATCACAGATACACAGATCACGGACACACGGATCACGGATCACGGATACACGGATCCACAGATACACAGATACACAGATACACAGATCACGGATTCACGGATCCACGGATACACGGATACACGGATGCACGGATACACGGATCCACGGATACACAGATCCACAGATACACAGATCCACAGATACACAGATCCACAGATACACAGATACACAGATCACAGATACACAGATCACGGACACACGGATCACGGATACACGGATACACGGATACACGGATACACGGATACATGGATCCACAGAGCCACAGAGCCACAGAGCCACATATCAAGGATGCACGGATGCACGGATGCACGGATGCACGGATACACGGATGCACGGATACACAGGAATGCACGCACCGGAAGAAGGCACAAAAGCAGTTTTCTTTGCAATAAAATTCACATATATGTGTCCTGTAATTTAATGCACATATAGATGCTAAGCTGATTGTAATTATATTCTTCCTCGAAACAAGAGTACACTCACAACCGCCAGCAGTGACGAACACATGAGCTCTTTCTATTCCTACACAACGAGACACAAATCACTTTCCAGAAGCTTCTCTCTCTCTCCACTCCTCTCTGGGGGAACGAGAGAAGATCATTGAAAGTCAGAAACCAGTCAATCTGCGACATTTCTACCACGGATTAAAATACTACCAATACTACCAGTGTTAATATTAGGTGAATTGGAAAAAATATCTTCACAGGCTAGTAAATATACTCTCGCACTTAGTCGACCAGTACAACCAACAAAACCAAGCTGAGCCTCTATCTTAACCAGTGAAATCACAAAACCACTTTGGCTGACCACTTTCACCAGACAAGTGTTGTTTTCTATCTGAACGCCCCAAACACTGGCCTGACTACGTCAGACTTCCTACTTCCGCTCAATCTCATTTCGTTTCTGTACTTAGTCTGAGACATCGACATGTCTCTCAGTTTTCCTCCGGCCTGAAAACAGCCGGCGAATCAACTAACAGAGGGCGGGCTGAGAGCCGTGACGTAGACGCTAAGCGCCGAGTTTAAGATTGGGGAAATCGAAAACGGCCGCGGATATGGAGAAACAGGACGCAATTCGCTCTGTTGTGGAGAATATTCCTGGCATTTCCAAACTGAAGGCCGAACAAGAAGAGTGTTTGGTAAACATTTTGAATGGAGGTGATGTTGTGTGCCCTACTCCCGACAGGGTTTGGTAAAAGTTTAATGTATCAAATATTACCGATCGTCAGCGAGAAACTGGGGAGTCTTTCAGACACGAGGCTAATACTGCTGGCGTACCTTGACAGAAGTCCTGCTCGTCGCGTGTGTATCCAGGCGGACAGCGAGTGTCTCCGGCTCTGGGGTTTGAGCGGGTCAGTGGGGTCAGTGGGTTAACAGGGCTTTGGGGAACAGGGTTTGATGATTGTGAGGATTCGTCCCCATCACTGACGAAGATCTGTGCGTTCTGAGGGAGGCAGAGGTATCCGCCATAGTGGTTTATGCACTTCATGCCCCCTTTACAGGCGTCAGAAACAAGGGCACACTCGTCAATATCTGTTCAGACACGGAGAGAAACTGCTGTTACTGTAGGCTTTGGTTTACATTCTCAAAGACAGAAACAGACACAAACACAACAGTTGGCCATAAAAGGCCAGAGAGAGAATATTATATCAACAATACTATTTTATTACCTTTGCATGCCTCTTTAATGGGATCATATTCATAGCCTTCTGTGCACTGTTGTGAACAATAACATTTGTTTTATCAGTCAGAATCTTTTACCAGTCAGTTTAACACATATGAGCTGTAATAAGACAATCACACCTGTTATTTAGCTGTATGTAAATAGGCCTGTCACTATCATTTCGAATGAAGGAAGTGTTTTTTTCTGCCCTACCACCCCCTGCTAAAACCGGTCTAGGCTGGTTTACGCTGGTCTTCAAGCCTGGTCAAGCTGGTATTAGCTGGTCTCCCAGATTGACCAGCCTAGAAGGTAAATTATAATAATGATAACTGTCCAAACCCCTCTAATAAAACCAGCCCAGCTTAGAGTGGTTTTAGCAGTTTATTTCAGCGTGGACGTCTGATGCCATTTCATGATCATTTAAAATCCCCTTATTTAGATGCCAAAATGTCATTGGAAATTAACCTGCAAAATTATTGCAGTTATCTCAAATAATTGCAATTAGATTGAATAAACATGATCAGGCAATTAATGGTAACGTGATTTTGCAAAATAAGACATGTTCCTGAATCAACATATTTTGTTGATCCTGGAACAACATTCCTGTCTGAAAATGTAGTCTTAACCTTTTCCCTATCCCTATCCCTATCCCTAACCGTAACTTATCCCTAAAACCAGAGGGAAATGAAGGTGAATCACTGATAGGCTACAGAAGCACCTAACTCTGTTTAAGACTAAACTTCATCTACACTGTAAACTTGCGATATGTTAATAATGCACTTGCCGTATATGAAACAGGCTCTTCTGCCTCTTGAGAAACAACACAGGCAACAGCTGTCATTATCAGGAAGATTCCCAACATCATACTGGTTCTACATGGGTTAAACACATAACACTTAACACCTGTGAGAACATTTCATTCTGCTTTCATTGGCTCAGCTGCAGCCGCGTACTTCTCTAGAAGTGTCTTTAAAGTGTTACTGATTTAAAACACCTAAACAATGCGTTCAGCGCATATCAATCAGTCGCATACTTACTGTACGATATGATCTGTTTCTGCACAAGAGACTGTTTAAAGAATTCACTTCAAACCCAAAACCCAAAGACATCACTGTTTAACACACTTTTATTAAATAATGTTCTAATAAATCATAATGTTTGTTCAATGAAATGATTTTCTCGGAGCTCATATAACACTTCATGTTGTTAACACTCACCTGAGCTGCTGTGAGTCTGAGTGGAGTCCGGAGAGGATGATGAGGGTCTGATGTCGGGTCCGGAATGTCAGGGATGTTTAAGGAAGAGTTCGTGACGTCATCGCCGCCGCTGAGGAATGTGGGACGGGGAACAGGTTGTTTCCCGCGGCGGGAGTTCGATGGGTTTGATGGGTTTGTTGCTGGGCTCAAGGATGTGTCTCCCTCCACAGGCTGTTTCATAAACTCACTGATGCCAGGTATGGTGCTCAGATTTTAAATAGGTCAGTTTGTAATGTCATTCGAGTCCATATTGTTTCCATGCATTCATCACTTTATGGTCAAGCACCTCTCCTCATTACCTTTGCAATTAAAGAACTGATTTCCCTGACTATGCATTGGATTTGCATTTTAACAACTTTTGAATGCAATATTGCAACATAAATGATCCTGTTGATATATGAATGATTACATCAAGAAAGACTTCTCATGCATCTTGCAAGTTGCGCATGCATTACAAAACCTCAGTTTTTTTAAAATAGGCTACATAAGAAAAAATCAAATCCAATGCAAAGAGTAAACTATTCCATGCACTTGATCACTTTATGATCAAGCACCTCTCCAGATTAAATTTGCAATTAAAGAACTGATTTTCCCTGACTTTGCATTGGATTTGATTTTTTTATGTATTTAAAAAAAACTGTAAAGAGGTTTTGTAATGCATGTGCAACTCGCAAGCTCATTTATGTTGCAATATTACATTCAAAAGCTGTTTAAAAAGCATATTTTAATATATTCATTCATGATGTATTTATTACATGTACACAATATTAGAATATAATGATTCATGCAGTAAATAGAGTTTAAGTTGGGTCAAAACACATGACAACAATCCACAAAACAAGAAACTGAATCCAAAATGTAATCATATAAACACAAGAGCTGCAGATAGAGCCATAATCAAACCTACAATACCAGGAAACACAGGAAACGGAGCTCAGCTAATGAGACTGAATGAACCATCAGGTTATTTGACCGTACAAACAGGACATGAAGCACAGGTGATGGAAACGAGACCGTGAGAACCATTGAGTGATCGACTCATACGGAGATCTCACGGGTCTCAATGAGTCCAAATACACACACACTCTTCTTCTGAACACCGACTCAAACAGCTAGGGTCTCCCGGGCTCCTGTGCAGGTTGTCGCTGCGGGCCAATCCTCAATTGAAATCGTGTTTCAGGGAGAACATACAAAACCCGGGGACCCTAGAGTCGTCCCCAGCGTTCTCCCTCCAGCGATGGCCCTGACTCCGCCCACTTCTTCTCTGACTGATGAGGACTTTACCACCTATATAATTGATAAGGTGGCAACCAGTTCTCTACCACAGTTCCTGGGAACCCCTGCTCTACCACACTCAGGCTGTCAGTCCAAATCCCATTATTTGTGTATCTGATTGGAATCTGATCTAAAATTATTGTCCACACTGTGTATCGCAACTGTTCAGGTCCTATAACAGGTTTCCTATAACAACGTCTGACCTTTAAATTTTATATGGCTTGAGAAAGTCACATAAACCACACAAAATCCTATCAGAGCAGTCAGGCTGAAACGGATTTCCAGAAATGCAATTTGAATAGGATTTCAAACCACATATGGTTGTAGCTTAAAACTGATTTGTAAAAATCACATTTCATGTGATTTTTGCTGTTCACATTAGCTAATTCTGATCGGATTTGGACTGACAGTATTAACGTAGCTTTAGGGTGCTTTCACACTGGCAGATTAATTCGAAACAGAGCGTGGTTTGCATGAAAAATTGTTTATGTGAATTGTCATGCAGATGTAACGGAGGCCAGCTAGTAGTCGCTGTGCGAGTAAACCTCACTCCTCTGATCTCAAAACGCTCTCTAGCGACAGATGCTAGAGGCTGCAGTCTTTAGCCTCCTTGTTAGAGCGCCTGACTCTCATGCCGGAGATCCGGGTTCGAGGCCCGCTCGGATCGGGTCGAGTGGGACCCGGGTGGAGGGGTTACACAGACCCAAGACTACCTGTAGGAGGCTGTCTGCTTTAGGTTGCAATGGAACTGTGTCATAAATGTGAAAAAAACTCAAACTCGGGTCCGCACTTGTTCAGAAGGTAACATAACATGCGTGCGTTTCAGAAGTTTGCAAGTAGTAGAAAGCCAACTTTATGCAACACATGCAGTAGACTAGGAGTTCTCAACTCTGGGCCTCGAGGTCCACTTTATTGCAGCGTTCAGCTCCATCCCTGATCAAACTCACCTGAACAAGCTAATCACGGGCTTCAGGATTACTAGAAACTTACACACAGTTGAGTTTAAACAAGGCTGGAGCTGAACTTCGCAGGAAAGTGGACCTCGAGGGCCAGAGTTGAGAATCCTGCAGTAGACGCAAGTGTCATTCCCTCTGTTGTGCTTAACAGCAACAGATTAACGTTGTTTTCTATCATGCGCCTTGCACATTTGGAAGATGAACGCAAATGCACCCGAGTTTGATACGGTGCTTTCAAGTCCTCCTGGGAAGTTCATACTTACGAGGTGGGAAGTTGTGTTTACGACGTCAGGTGCGTTCAAGTCATTTTCGTCAGAGTAAGATGGCAGCGTACTTCCTCTTAATTACACAAAAATACAATAAGGTTCTTTTAGTCTAGTTCTGGAAAATGAAGAACAAAGAAATGTGCATCAGGTGTATTTGTTTTTTATGCTTTTAATTAATTTACTAATTAATAACTTTATCGTTACATGTTACATTGTTATATTATAATGCCATCATATTCTGTGCAGGCAATTAGCTTATTTCGCTGTAAATAGAAAAGCCTGACAATATCACTGCTAACTAATTTGAATCATTCTGTTATTCTGCCATGTTTCTCACTGACACGCCCCCAACTCATAAAGATCGGGGATTAAAGAAAATCCAGAGCTTCCCACTCGTATTCACGACATCATGTGCATTCAACTCGTAAATACGATCTTTACAAAATGACTTGAACGCACCATAAGCATCAAGTGAGTGTGAAACCAGCACTCCTGTGAATTCAAGCTCTGCCTCGGTCGTGATCGGCTCCACCGTGGCCTCCTGGTCCGCTGACTTCATCTTGGTTCTCTGCTCCGCTAGACTCGGCTTGGTCTCCGGCTCAACACTGCCTCCCTTCTCCTCACTCCACCTCGGTTCCCAGATCCTTATGGGGCTGGCCCTCCATCCCTCATGGGCTGCGTCCGAAACCTGATAAATGCTTCCTTCGGAGGACGCAGTCCAAGGGCGTAAGGCATCAAGGCACGCCCGGATGCAATGTTAGTTTTACTTCCGGCCTCCTGAGATTACTTTATCTGATCGATTTCTGAAGGCAGCATAGATGTATCCTTCGCTGCCTTTAATATCCCACAATCCTGTGCTTTCCATTCTGTGACAGTTGAGCTAGAAAAATTAAAGATTGCGTCTAAAAGTTGCGGCTTGTCGTCAGTTTGTGTGTAAATGTAAATTTTTGATCAATGTTTTCCACTTATGATACCTTTTCTAGCAAGAAATTGCTATTGAAGACATTAAATATACACTTATTTTTCCATAAAGCTCTGTCTATTTTGCTGTAGATCCTTAAACCATTACGCTACCTCAGAAGTCTGTCCATTTCTTGAGATGCCTTCGTGTGCAAACGCTGCCTGCAGAGTCATTGCCTAATGCGGCACCGAGGTAACAAGTCACTGCCTACGTTTTTGGACGCAGCCCTGGACTCTTTGGGTGCTTCTCAGTTCTCATTCACTTCCTTTCCTCGTGTCTCAGCTCCAACCCTTTAGCATGCGGGGGATCCGGTGTATCCTTGTTCATTAAACCCTCACGAAGCTTCCTCAATCCTTGTTCCTCCCTGTGCAATTAGAGAATCGAGATGTCTTTCAAGATGGCTGAATTCGATCGACTTCTGGGTCATGGGCTGGAGGACGGAGGAGCGAGGAAACGAGGAAGCATAATTTGATTATTGAGGAGCACCTTTTTTGTGGATTCAGACCCTTTGCTGTGGGACTTCATTTTATGGTCAGGTGCATTCTGTTTGCTTTAATTATCTGTCAAATGTGTCTTGACCTCAACTGATGTCCACCTGTTGTAAATTGAATTGATTGGACTTAGTTTGGAAAGGCACAGACCTAGGTATATAAGGCTGTAAGAAAAAATGATGTGGATGTCGAAGATCTCAAAGAGGAAGTTTATCACAGCATAGCAGTGGCAAAGTACATGAAACACCTTGGATTCACCGGCATCAGAATGAACCCAGAACATTAAAATCTCAAACCTTTTATTCTGTTACAGTTTACCATTCTTAGCGTAAACTAAGTTGCTCTCGTTGTAACAGCTGTGGTCTGTATGTTAATGAAGTTGAGACACCCCATTGTCTGCGATGGTTCTCGGTGTACCACACCCATTCCCATTCTACAATTGATGACTTTTGCTGAGGATGTGATCAGCCCAAATGGTGAAGAAACAATATAACTTGACTTCCTTCTTATTCTATGATAATTTAGCCATTTTGGGGATGAGCTCATTCTAAAATATACTTTGGAGTGGAATATGGGTCGAGGCATACTACAATTTCTTACATGTCCCACAGTTTACACTGCACTGTCAGGACAAAAAAGACATGTAGTCCAAGGAAATGTCCGTTGATTGCCAAGATCAAATTGTGGCAAGGCACAGATCTGGGCTGTGTTTCCCAAAAGCATCGTAAGCCTAAGTAGATCGTAGAACCATTGCCACCAATGGCCTCTAGGATCAACTTAGCTCAGAATGCTTTTGTAAAACGCTGCCCAGGACAAGGAGATAAAATGACTTCCAAGGCTTTGATTGGTCACTGGACAAGCAGTGGCCTCAATCTCTTTTAAACGGAAGAAGCATGGAATGACCCAGAACCTTCCTAGAGTTGGTCATCCAGACAAATTGAGCATCTGGGCATTTGGGTTCAGAGATGAGTAAGAACACAATGTTTACTATGAAAGAGCTCAAAAAGTCCTATGCAGAGATGGAAGAACCTGTTGGACAGACAAACATCATTGCAGCACTACATAAATCCGACCTTTGTGGCAGAGTGATTAGACAGAAGCTATACAGACTGGTGAGATGTGAACTGAACTCGGTGGACAGTACAGTAAGCGCTGATTGGTGTAGAACAGGCAATGCACATCACCTGGCTAATAGCATCCCTATGGTGAAACATTGCGGTGGCAGCATCATGCTATGGTATGCTTCTCAGCAGCAGGCACCGGGAGACTGAATAGCAATCAGATACAGGAACATCCTAGAAAAAAACGTCCTCTACAGCACACACACATTTTTAGATGCTGAAATAGACTATGAGGTAATGGTGGGAAAAACCATGGAGGGATGGCCAGTCCATCACAGACACACTAAGGACAAGTTATTGTGGGGGAAACTGAAGCTCCTGGAAAGGGAAGAAACTCATGCAGACACAGGAAGAACATGCAAACTCCACACAGAAAGTCTTTCTGGATATAACCAAACACACCAATCTCATCATCCAGAATATCAGAACAACCAGTAGTGAGTGCAGCCTTACGAAGAGACTCAGGAAGAGTTTCTGAATGTTAGTGGTAAACATTTATGTAGTATAAAACCAAATTGGCCACTGGTGAAATATGAATAAATGAAACATTTGTGACTTAAACATTGCAAAAAATGGCATCGGAATACACTGATATTTTTGAATGACCATAAGTACAATGTGTTTTTTGTAACCAAACCAATTTCTTCCCCCTAAACCAGTTCAGCGGACACTCCCCCTTGATTTTACTGGTCATGTCGATTACAGTGCTGGTGTGTGTTTCCCGTACAGCAGCGTAACTCTCTGCTAGACTACTATAGTAGCAGACATCCCAAGTCTCCCGGGAGTTCCGGGAGTCTCCCGCATATATAGCGGCTCCCTGATGCCCGCAAATTAGTTTAAATCTCCCGGAATCTCGAGCTTGTGAGCTCCAAACCGCGTAGCGCACGCTAGGCATAGAGGGAGAGAGCGAGAGACCTTGCGTGTGTGCAAATGTGCCCCCCCCCCTCCTCAACAAAACCAAACAACCCTACTCATCCCACCCCCCCCCCCCCCCCCCCCCCAACCCCCGTCCCCAGTCAACAAAACCGAACAACTTAAAGATATAGATTGTACTGCTTATTTTGCTCAAGATCAGGATTTCTTGAGTCCACATGTCATGCAAACTAGAAACTCTTCTTCTAACCACAGGTTGAGATCTGTTGCTCAAACACACAACTCTGCGATTTTGTTTGCGAATGTTCGTTAGAACGATGTTTTCGGGAAACAGACTCGTTGAACTGCTGATAACGACGGAACTTGGCTAATGATGCTTTCAGTAAAACACACTCCTGATTGTCTACAAACACTAATCCCTAACCCTACCTACACTTGACCACTGAGATCAGCTGCAGGGCAGGGAAAATCAGGCTTATATTTGATGTTTTACACCTGATAGCTTGAATACATGAGAACAACTGTGCAACTCAAACATCTTATGAACGGTTATTGACTGGGACAGTATTTGTATGAAAGAGAGGCAATGGTGCATATATTATATATTTTTACTTAATGAATGACAGGCAATGAAAGGCAGACATAATCAAGTAATTAAAAGCTCAAACAAGAACTCCAGCATTGAGCAACTCTAAAATATTCAATAGACTCCCAGACTGCAACTACATTTAAACAACGATTCAGCTGAATTCATAGACAATCACAGCAGAAGTCAAGTAGTTATACTTGAATCTTTAAAACAATGATCATTAATTACCAAAAACCACACATTTCTGTGAAATTTCTGGAAAAGTGATAAATATGATAACATGAGGCTTAAATTACGATCAGATAGAAAATAATAAAAAGCAACACAGTTAAAAAAACAACAACATGGGAATGTGTTCATGGAAATATTCAGGTAAATTGTGAATTTCTATTTCCACCAGTGTAACGTGAGCTTTCAAATGTAGGTTATTAAGTTTGACTTAAGGTGCATTTCAAATGTGCCCATAAAAACAAACAAGATGCACTAATGCTTGTAACATATCCTTATGATTTATGACAGTGTCACTGTAACTTTTATTCACTTCAGGTTTGTACAGACATCCAGAGCTGCTGGTGGACTAGAAGAAGCTGGTCTTGAGTTTGATGGTGGGCGCCGCTTGTACGCTGGGCTGAGGCTGTCTGGCCGCCGCTTTGGCTCTACTGTTGGCCTGCGTGGACCTGATGGCTGCCTCGAGCCGGGTCTTGAGTTCTGGTGCCGCCCCGATGACGGTCTTGAAGGCCACGGGGTACAGCGGGCCGATGTGCATCAGGTTCTGCAGGGCGAACTCGTGCAGGCCCGTGGAGCTGCTGGGGGCCGTGGAGAAGCTGGTCTCGTCCAGCAGGTATGAGATGAGCGTCGGGACCAGCAGAGCCAGTAACTGAACTCCTGCGGGACACAGAGCGGTTTAAGGGAGGAACTTGACATGGAGCTGCTCATTTTTGTACTTTCAATTGAATTTTTATGTTAATATAGTGATCAAATTGGTACACAGTATTCATTGGCTTTAGTATTTTTAAAAAGGTTTTACAGCAGTTTTGATCATTTAAAGGTGACATATTATGCCGTTTTTCACAAGATGTAATATAAATCTATGGTGTCCCAGAATGTGTCTGTGAAATTTCAGCTTAAAATATCATATCATTTATTATAGCTTGTCAAATTTGCCCCTTTTTGGGCGTGAGCAAAAACGCTTAGTTTCTGTGTGTGTCCCTTTAAATGCAAATGAGCTGCAGCTCCGCCTCCATTCAGAAGAAGGCGGAGTCTTTACACAAGCTTCAGAAACTCCGGCAATAACAAAACAGGCCAATCTCACTCATCCAGAATCCCAGAGTAACCAGTAGCGAGTTTATGTAGTAGTTGTGGAGTTCCATTGATCACTCAATGACAGAACAGTTTCAGGCTTTGCTGGATCTTCTGCCGTTGTGTTAGAACTGGTCACTGTTGTTGCTCGAAAAAACCAAATGTCAGCTGGTGTGTGTAAACGTGCAGATTAAGGGCCGGTAATATTATAAACGTGCAGATTAAGGGCCGGTAACATTATAAACGTGCAGATTAAGGGCCGTTAATATTATAAAGTGCAGATTAAGAGCCGGTAATATTATAAAGTGCAGATTAAGAGCCGGTAATATTATAAAGTGCAGATTAAGGGCCGGTAATATTATAAACGTGCAGATTAAGAGCCGGTAATATTATAAACGTGCAGATTAAGGGCCGGTAATATTATAAACGTGCAGATTAAGGGCCGGTAATATTATAAACGTGCAGATTAAGGGCCAGTAATATTATAAACGTGCAGATTAAGGGCCGGTAATATTATAAACGTGCAGATTAAGGGCCGGTAACATTATAATGTGCAGATTAAGGGCCAGTAATATTATAAACGTGCAGATTAAGGGCCTGTAATATTATAAAGTGCAGATTAAGGGCCGGTAATATTATAAAGTGCAGATTAAGGGCCGGTAATATTATAAACGTGCAGATTACGGGCCGGTAACATTATAAAGTGCAGATTAAGGGCCGGTTATATTATAAACGTGCAGATTAAGGGCCGGTAATATTATAAACGTGCAGATTAAGGGCCTGTAATATTATAAACGTGCAGATTAATGGCCGGTAATATTATAAACGTGCAGATTAAGAGCCGGTAATATTAGAAACGTGCAGATTAAGGGCCGGTAATATTATAAACGTGCAGATAAAGGGCCGGTAACATTATAAACGTGCAGATTAAGGGCCGTTAATATTAGAAACGTGCAGATTAAGGGCCGGTAATATTATAAAGTGCAGATTAAGAGCCGGTAATATTATAAAGTGCAGATTAAGGGCCGGTAACATTATAAACGTGCAGATTAAGAGCCGGTAATATTATAAACGTGCAGATTAAGGGCCGGTAATATTATAAAGTGCAGATTAAGAGCCGGTAATATTATAAACGTGCAGATTAAGGGCCGGTAACATTATAAACGTGCAGATTAAGAGCCGGTAATATTATAAACGTGCAGATTAAGGGCCGGTAATATTATAAAGTGCAGATTAAGAGCCGGTAATATTATAAACGTGCAGATTAAGGGCCGGTAATATTATAAACGTGCAGATTAAGGGCCGGTAACATTATAAACGTGCAGATTAAGAGCCGGTAATATTATAAACGTGCAGATTAAGGGCCGTTAATATTAGAAACGTGCAGATTAAGGGCCGTTAATATTAGAAACGTGCAGATTAAGGGCCGGTAACATTATAAACGTGCAGATTAAGAGCCGGTAATATTATAAACGTGCAGATTAAGGGCCGGTAATATTATAAAGTGCAGATTAAGAGCCGGTAATATTATAAACGTGCAGATTAAGGGCCGGTAATATTATAAACGTGCAGATTAAGGGCCGGTAACATTATAAACGTGCAGATTAAGAGCCGGTAATATTATAAACGTGCAGATTAAGGGCCGTTAATATTAGAAACGTGCAGATTAAGGGCCGTTAATATTAGAAACGTGCAGATTAAGGGCCGGTAACATTATAAACGTGCAGATTAAGGGCCGTTAATATTATAAACGTGCAGATTAAGGGCCGGTAATATTAGAAACGTGCAGATTAAGGGCCGGTAACATTATAAACGTGCAGATTAAGAGCCGGTAATATTATAAACGTGCAGATTAAGGGCCGTTAATATTATAAACGTGCAGATTAAGGGCCGGTAATATTATAAACGTGCAGATTAAGGGCCGGTAATATTATAAAGTGCAGATTAAGAGCCGGTAATATTATAAACGTGCAGATTAAGGGCCGGTAATATTATAAACGTGCAGATTAAGGGCCGTTAATATTATAAACGTGCAGATTAAGGGCCGGTAACATTATAAACGTGCAGATTAAGGGCCGGTAATATTATAAACGTGCAGATTAAGGGCCGGTAACATTATAAACGTGCAGATTAAGGGCCGTTAATATTAGAAACGTGCAGATTAAGGGCCGTTAATATTAGAAACGTGCAGATTAAGGGCCGGTAACATTATAAATGTGCAGATTAAGGGCCGTTAATATTATAAACGTGCAGATTAAGGGCCGGTAATATTAGAAACGTGCAGATTAAGGGCCGGTAACATTATAAACGTGCAGATTAAGAGCCGGTAATATTATAAACGTGCAGATTAAGGGCCGTTAATATTAGAAACGTGCAGATTAAGGGCCGGTAATATTAGAAACGTGCAGATTAAGGGCCGGTAACATTATAAACGTGCAGATTAAGGGCCGTTAATATTAGAAACGTGCAGATTAAGGGCCGTTAATATTATAAAGTGCAGATTAAGAGCCGGTAATATTATAAACGTGCAGGTTAAGGGCCGGTAATATTATAAAGGTGCAGATTAAGGGCCGGTAATATTATAAACGTGCAGATTTAGGGCCGGTAATATTATAAACGTGCAGATTTAGGGCCGGTAATATTATAAACGTGCAGATTAAGAGCCGGTAATATTATAATTAGTGATGCACCGAAATGAAAATTGTGGGCTGAAACCAAAACCGAAAATTTAGGATGCACTTGGCCGAAAACCGAAACTTTAGCCGAAAATGGCTTCTTTTAAGAATTTATACTAATATATATATATATATATATATATATATATATATATATATATATATATATATACACACAGTACAAAACCTAAAATATTTTTAACAATAAATATAAATAATAATACCAAATAATATTATTCTTCAAGTTTTATGTTCCATCAAATAAAATAGTTTAACAGTTGTGCAAAAAGATCCACAATTATCTGAATAACTGCACACAAAATCACAGAATGGCAGTGGGCCTCTATTCTGCTGCTGCATGTAAACAATTTTTTTACTTACATTTTAAATTGCTGTGGAAAACAATGCAAAACAACATGGCAAAAACAGCACTAGAACTTAATCCAAACTCAAACTGTAAACAACATGTAAGCCTATGTAGCCTTAGGAAACACAGTTGTGCAGTACTACGCAAATTTTAATGTAACTGAACACACACAGAAATTGGACTGGGGGTCTTACATGCGCTTCATGTGGCACACTAGCACACACACGCAAGGTCTCTCGCTCTTGCTCGCTCGCTCTTCCGGGAGATTTGAACTAATTTGCGGGCATCAGGGAGCCACTATCAATATGCGGGAGACATGATCAGACATCTTATCTTTGATAGGCAGACGCGTGATAACAGCTTGACCGTGAGTGAAACCTAAGCGCTTGCGCACGGATGGGAGGGGCGGGTGACATTCATTTTCGGTTTACGTTTTCTGCTGTTTTTTTTAAAATTTCGGCCCGAAACCGATAATGCCATTTTCGGCCGAACATTTTCGGCGGCCGAAATTTCGGTGCACCCCTAATTATAATAAGATCCTCTTCATACATCAGAAGGAGTGAAATCTGATCAGCTTATTTGACATGCTTGCAGAGAAAGACTCACTAAAACAAAGTTTCACTTTTCATGTTTTCTGTGTTGGTAGAAGCACCGGGACTCGATTATAGCAAGTCAGATTTTCATATATGTCCCCTTTAAAGGTCTGCGTGTGAAATATGATACAGGGCTGTACAGGGTCAGCTGGCGAACGCTTACGGCTTCGCTCCTCGGCCATGGCGACGAGGCTCTCCAGCACTCGGAGGCCCTCCTGCACCGCCTGTAGCTCTGCCGGAGACGAGGGCCGGCTCTGCTCCACGCTCCTCAGCTGCTCCACCAGCGCCGGGGCCAGCGCGTGGATGAACGGAGCCGAGAGACTGCGGCACGGGTGCTGGAACACCGACAACAGCAGCTGATAACAGCGGGCCTGAGTCTGAACACACACACACACACACACACAAGAAACATTCATGCTTTAAACTGCCTCGATTATGCTTTTTCTGATATTTCCTTTCATGTAGTGTGTAATAGAGATGTTTGTGAGTGTAAAAGATCTGCAAAGTTTCAAAGTTAAAAGTGGAGATAAATATAGATAGTTGTAGATAAAAGGAGTTTTTGTTTTTGTGATTCTGAACTGAAACGAGTCGTCAGTAATTCAGTCTCACTTCCCGCTGAACACACAGCGCTGTTCAAACGTTTGGGATCGGTACGATTTTTAATGTTTTTAAAACAGTCTCTTGACACCAAGGCTTTATTTGATTAAAAATACAGAAACTACAGTAAAAACTGTGAAATATTATTAGAATGTGGATATATAGTATAGTGTAATTTATTCCTGTGATCAAAGCTGAATTTTCAGCATCATTACTCCAGTCTTCAGTGTCACATGATCCTTCAGAAATCACTATAATATGATGATCTGATGCTCGAGATACATTTATGATTATTATCAGTGTTGAAAACAGTTATTTAAATTTTTATTTCAGGATTCTTTGATGAATAGAAAGTTCAAAAGAACAGCATTTATCTGAAATAGAAAGCTCTTGCAACATTAAACACTACCTTTCAAAAGTTTGAGATCATTAAAAATGTATATTTTATTTTTTGGGGAAAGCAATAAAGAAATTAGTATTTTTATTCAGTAAGGTTGCATTAAATTGATCAAAAGTGACACTAAAAACATTTATAATGTTACAAAAGATTGTATTTCAATAAATGCTGTTCTTTTGAACTTTCTATTCATCGAAGAATCCTGGAAAAAAAATTCAACACTGATAATAATCATAAATGTTTCTCGAGCATCAAATCATAATATTATAGTGATTTCTGAAGGATCATGTGACACTGAAGACTGGAGTAATGATGCTGAAAATTCAGCTTTGATCACAGGAATAAATTACACTTTACTATATATTCACATAGAAAACAGTTATTTTAAATTGGAATAATATTTAACTAATTTACTGTATTTTTGATCAAATAAATGGAGCTTTGATGAGCAGAAGAGACTCATTAAAGAAACATTAAAAATCATACCGATCCAAAACTTTTGAATGGCAGTGTACTTAGATTTGTAACTAATTGGCATAATGTCAGCCTCTGGTCCTGATTGGCTGAACAGCGTCTCTTAGCTCCGCCCTCAAACACTAGTGTATCTGAGACTGGAAGAGTTTGGTTCGTGTTGTTCGCGTCGAGAAGACGCTGTTTTCTGAGATTGATACGGTAAAACCCACGCCATCGTTACTGTTCGTATCACTGTGATCAAGAGCTGAGATTCAGATATGATAATGAGTGTTTGCTTTCTGACCAATCACAGTAGAGCAGCTCTCAGAGAGGCGGGGCTTAGAGAGACTGAAGGAGCTGACTCTGCAGTGGAGATTATGAGTTAAATAAAGTGTTTTTTGACACTGGATGAATGTAAACCTGCTCCAAAACCACATTATGAACCTTTAGAATCGCATATAGAGCTTATCAGTGCTAAAGTACTCTACAGTGACGCACTATTGCAGACAGAATGAACAGCACATCTAAATAAAGTCTCAGTGTGTGTGTTTGTGTAACTCACCCATGGATCTGTAGAAGTGAGTGTGTGTCTGAAGCGCTCAATACAGCCGTTCTGCAGGACAGAGACGCCGATCAGCTCGTCACTGGCCGACAGCAGAAACAGTGTGACGGCCGTCAGCAGACTGACCTCATCCACACCGGCACCACACACTCCTGCAGGAGAGGGGTATAACAGGTCAGACACACACACTGACCTCATCCACACACACACACACACACACACTGACCTCATCCACACCGGCTCCACACACTCCTGCAGGAGAGGGGTATAACAGGTCAGACACACACACACACACACACACACACACACACACACACACACACACACACACACACACACTGACCTCATCCACACCGGCTCCACACACTCCTGCAGGAGAGGGGTATAACAGGTCAGACACACACACACACACACACACACACACACACACACACACTGACCTCATCCACACCGGCTCCACACACTCCTGCAGGAGAGGGGTATAACAGGTCAGACACACACACACACACACACACACACACACACACACACACACACTGACCTCATCCACACCGGCTCCACACACTCCTGCAGGAGAGGGGTATAACAGGTCAAACACACACACACACACACACACACACACACACACACACACACACACACACACACACACACACACACACACACACACACACACACACACACACACTGACCTCATCCACACACTCCTGCAGGAGAGGGGGTATAACAGGTCAGACACACACACTCACACATACACACACACACACACACACACTGACCTCATCCACACACTCCTGCAGGAGAGGGGGTATAACAGGTCAGACACACACACACACACACACACACACTGACCTCATCCACACCGGCTCCACACACTCCTGCAGGAGAGGGGTATAACAGGTCAAACACACACACACACACACACACACACACACACACACACACACACACACACACACACACACACTGACCTCATCCACACACTCCTGCAGGAGAGGGGTATAACAGGTCAGACACACACACACACACACACACACACACACACACACACTGACCTCATCCACACCGGCTCCACACACTCCTGCAGGAGAGGGGTATAACAGGTCAGACACACACACTCACACATACACACACACACACACACACACTGACCTCATCCACACACTCCTGCAGGAGAGGGGTATAACAGGTCAGACACACACACACACACACACACACACACACACACACACACACACACACACACACACACACACACTGACCTCATCCACACCGGCTCCACACACTCCTGCAGGAGAGGGGTATAACAGGTCAAACACACACACACACACACACACACACACACACACACACACACACACACACACACACACTGACCTCATCCACACACTCCTGCAGGAGAGGGGTATAACAGGTCAGACACACACACACACACACACACACACACACACACACACTGACCTCATCCACACCGGCTCCACACACTCCTGCAGGAGAGGGGTATAACAGGTCAGACACACACACACACACACACACACACACACACACTGACCTCATCCACACCGGCTCCACACACTCCTGCAGGAGAGGGGTATAACAGGTCAAACACACACACACACACACACACACACACACACACACACACACACACACACACACACACACACACACACACTGACCTCATCCACACACTCCTGCAGGAGAGGGGGTATAACAGGTCAGACACACACACTCACACACACACACACACACTGACCTCATCCACACACTCCTGCAGGAGAGGGGTATAACAGGTCAGACACACACACTCACACATACACACACTGACCTCATCCACACCGGCTCCACACACTCCTGCAGGAGAGGGGTATAACAGGTCACACACACACACACACACACACACACACACACACACACACACACACACACACACACACACACACACACACACACACACACACACACACACACTGACCTCATCCACACACTCCTGCAGGAGAGGGGGTATAACAGGTCAGACACACACACTCACACATACACACACACACACACACACACACACACACTGACCTCATCCACACCGGCTCCACACACTCCTGCAGGAGAGGGGTATAACAGGTCAGACACACACACACACACACACACACACACACACACACACACACACACACACTGACCTCATCCACACCGGCTCCACACACTCCTGCAGGAGAGGGGTATAACAGGTCAGACACACACACACACACACACACACACTGACCTCATCCACACCGGCTCCACACACTCCTGCAGGAGAGGGGTATAACAGGTCAGACACACACACACACACACACACACACACTGACCTCATCCACACCGGCTCCACACACTCCTGCAGGAGAGGGGTATAACAGGTCAGACACACACACACACACACACACACACTGACCTCATCCACACCGGCTCCACACACTCCTGCAGGAGAGGGGTATAACAGGTCAGACACACACACACACACACACACACTGACCTCATCCACACCGGCTCCACACACTCCTGCAGGAGAGGGGTATAACAGGTCAGACACACACACACACACACACACACACACATACACTGACCTCATCCACACCGGCTCCACACACTCCTGCAGGAGAGGGGTATAACAGGTCAGACACACACACACACACACACACACACACACACACACACACACACACTGACCTCATCCACACCGGCTCCACACACTCCTGCAGGAGAGGGGTATAACAGGTCAGACACACACACACACACACACACACACACACTGACCTCATCCACACCGGCTCCACACACTCCTGCAGGAGAGGGGTATAACAGGTCAGACACACACACACTGACCTCATCCACACCGGCTCCACACACTCCTGCAGGAGAGGGGTATAACAGGTCAAACACACACACACACACACACACACACACACACACACACACACACACACACACACACACACACATACACTGACCTCATCCACACACTCCTCCAGGAGAGGGGTATAACAGGTCACACACACACACACACACACACACACACACACACACACACACTGACCTCATCCACACCGGCTCCACACACTCCTGCAGGAGAGGGGTATAACAGGTCAGACACACACACACACACACACACACACACTGACCTCATCCACACCGGCTCCACACACTCCTGCAGGAGAGGGGTATAACAGGTCAGACACACACACACACACACTGACCTCATCCACACCGGCTCCACACACTCCTGCAGGAGAGGGGTATAACAGGTCAGACACACACACACACACACACACACTGACCTCATCCACACCGGCTCCACACACTCCTGCAGGAGAGGGGTATAACAGGTCAGACACACACACACACACACACACACACACACACACATACACTGACCTCATCCACACCGGCTCCACACACTCCTGCAGGAGAGGGGTATAACAGGTCAGACACACACACACACACACACACACACACACACACACACACACACACACACTGACCTCATCCACACCGGCTCCACACACTCCTGCAGGAGAGGGGTATAACAGGTCAGACACACACACACACACACACACACACACTGACCTCATCCACACCGGCTCCACACACTCCTGCAGGAGAGGGGTATAACAGGTCAAACACACACACACACACACACACACACACACACACACACACACACACACACACACACACTGACCTCATCCACACACTCCTCCAGGAGAGGGGTATAACAGGTCACACACACACACACACACACACACACACACACACACACACTGACCTCATCCACACCGGCTCCACACACTCCTGCAGGAGAGGGGTATAACAGGTCAGACACACACACACACACACACACACACTGACCTCATCCACACCGGCTCCACACACTCCTGCAGGAGAGGGGTATAACAGGTCAGACACACACACACACACACACACACACACACACACACATACACTGACCTCATCCACACACTCCTGCAGGAGAGGGGTATAACAGGTCAGACACACACACACACACACACACTGACCTCATCCACACCGGCTCCACACACTCCTGCAGGAGAGGGGTATAACAGGTCAAACACACACACACACACACACACACACACACATACACTGACCTCATCCACACACTCCTCCAGGAGAGGGGTATAACAGGTCACACACACACACACACACACACACACACACACACACACACACACACACTGACCTCATCCACACCGGCTCCACACACTCCTGCAGGAGAGGGGTATAACAGGTCAAACATACACACACACACACACACACACATACACTGACCTCATCCACACACTCCTCCAGGAGAGGGGTATAACAGGTCACACACACACACACACACACACACACACACACACTGACCTCATCCACACCGGCTCCACA
>NW_027508799.1:34797500-35005000 GCF_051911475.1 Siphateles boraxobius | reverse complement strand
GCACTAACGAAGAGCTGGTCTGTTTGTCCGCTGTGCGTGACTGACCACTGCACTGAGACCGGAGACTGCTAATATCGTGTGAGGCGTGTCAGTGACTGATCCCGTCTGGAGCGGACTGGTCTGAACTGATCATCGTCAGGCGACGAGCCGTAACCTTGCACCCAGAGACGAGAGGACGGGCACATGTGCGCGGCTCGCTGGCGGCAGTGGGCACAACCCCGTAATAGCATGAGCAAAAACCCTCCTGGTTCTCAAGTGCGCGCCCATGGATTGTATACTGCCCGCGAGCTTGTCAGTATTTGCATACTTCGCGACAATTGGCCAGCTGTTCCCAAGCTGGCGTTAGCCTAAAAGATTTCAACAAAAGTGGAGAAGGGAGCAGTTCCCGCAGCATCAGCTGACGCAAACGGCTTGTTGGACGAAATGCAGCGCTGCGCAGACCGATCGGCGGCTGACTCGAAGCAGTGCATGCCGGTTAGAACATGTGTCCGACTTGACACAGCGCCGACGCCACGTATTAGCGCGAGAGCGATTGGAGAGCAGCCGGAGAACTTAGCGAGCGCAGCTTCTCCAGAGCGGCTCACGAGCTCCAGTGACGACACAGCTGATCCACGATTGGCCGAATCCACCGCATGACAACAATCACGTGTGTTTCGTGTTTATTCAAACACCTTCAGCTCCACGTACGTTCACAAATCTGTTTTATAACAGTAAAATCTCTTTTCATGTAGTCGTGATTTTATATTGTGTCATGTTTATCAAAATAAAACTGATTAAAAAACGTAGACTTCACTACATTGGTTTATTAATAGTATAGGCTTATTTTGAACATTTTTCTTGTACAAACAGACGCTGTATTAAGCAGTAGTATTGAATGAAAATACCTCTGAAAAGTCTGTGTATTTGATAAATATTGCATTTATTTCACTTCAGCTGTGGTAAAGTATGCAAACACAGTGCGGGCGTCACTACGGGAATCAAGAAGTGTCCGAGTTCACGTCTCTGTTTTCAGCTCCTCTGCCTGAACACGCAACTCTCACTGAATTATGGGTATAACTTCTGTTAAGCTGTAAACAATCAGTGAAAGGTTCGCTCTATGAACGCAATACGTTTTTTATAAAAAATGGGTACAATAAGATAATTATTAGATATAAATAAGACATTATTCTACTCACCCTTCAACCATTGGACATTAAAAGGACATTTAAAAGTGTAAAAGCATCAACAAGGCACTTTCAACAGACCAAATAACCCAAAAGCGCAATTCTTTCCACAGCAATAACGGACGGGTTAAATATCATTGTAGTAATATATATATATATATATGCTTTTACAGCGGAGTGCAAAGGGAAAAAAATAAATAATAATCATGAGGAAAAGAAAGCAGTGACTGAAAAGAGCTCTTGCCATACATATTCTCGTTATAACGTCACGTTAAAATAAAAATGTTATTTTCATGATGTCTGAAAATAAATCATGAAGGGAAACTGACAGCTCATCCAGTCACACTGACTTATGATTTAAAATGATTCGTTTCAGTGTTTTTGAATGGAAGTTCCTCGAACCGAAGTGCCAGCCATAATTTATAACACAGTAAGATCGTCAGGAATGAGCTGGATAGAAGTATCAGGCAACAGATTAGGAGACGCTTATTCTCTAGATTGCTTCCTAACCCTCAGAAGAGCTGCTAGTGGTAACCCCAGCAGGGAACTCATCACAGTTTGTTGAACATGTGACGTCGACTCACTTCTGATGTGCTGCAGGTGCTCCTGTGCGGCGCGGATGGTCTTCTGCACCACCGCCGTCACCTGTAACTGCATGCTCTGCGGGTCACGGGTCAGCAAGAGCCGGTGAAGCACGTTCAGCAGCTCCACAGCCAGCAACTACAGCAGAACACAGGCACACACACTTAAGTTGAGCCACTGTAGTCACTTGGACTATTTTAACGATGTCTTTAATAACTTTTCGGGGAACAAGTTTCAATCCCTTAGAAGCCTATGGAGGAGTGATCCAGCTCTCAGATTTAATCACAAATATCTTAATTCGTGTTTCGAAGATGAACGAAGGTCTTACGGGGTTGAACAACATGAGGGAGAGTAAATACTGACAGAATTTTCATTTTTGAAATGATCATTCAATATCAAAGTATATCGCGATATACATTAGTTCAATAAGGTGATATGATTTTTAAACACATTTCTGATATTTAAATATAATTACAGCATTTGCAACTGGCTACGTTTACATGCAACCAAATAATCCGCTAGTAATGGGATTGACGGCTCAATCGCACTGAAAGCCTTCATGTAAATGCCTTGATCCGATTGAGCTCGATCCCAATGTGATTTCGATCGGACTGAAAGGAGTGGTTTATTCGTTTTGTAAACACTTGATATGATTGAAAACCGAAACTGAAAGAACTGCGCATGTGCAGTGACGTAGAAACTGCGTAATGACGTATGACGCGCCGAACGAGCTGTTCTTCCTGTTGAATTAGAATCTGTAAAGTTTGTAAAAAATCAAAAAGCCCAAAGAACTCTGCTAAATTAATTTAACATGGCCTTTAATTTAACATGGCCTTTAATTTTAAGTTTTTTTCAAAGTTTCTTTATATTAGTTAGGCTAGTTGTTTTTCTATGGTATTCAGCTATTCAGATAAAATTAAATGTTTTGCAATAAGACTAAATACGAATGAAATCTACGTTTTTTTTATCTTATTGGAATCGAAATTAGGAATCGATGAGCAGAATCTAAATCGGAATTGTTTAAATTCACATGGACCGAACCCTATTTCCTATTGTCTGGAGTCAAACACATGAAGCGGATGTTGACCTGGTCCTCTGCGATGTGTGTGCGAGCGCTGGGCGAGTCCATCAGCGTGCAGAGAGCGTGCAGACACGACATCACATCCTCTATGGGCTCCTCGGCCCGAGGGAAACACAGGAACTCAATGCTGATGCCTGAAACACGTGAGAAAACAGCACTTTACACACCGGGGGAGCAAATGTGAAAAATCCAAATGCATTTGCAGATAATTTACCCAGAAGAAGGTGCAATCTGTCCTTCACCAGATCATCAGTGTTTGCGCCGGGCGTAGTGATGGCGGCGCTCTTGCTCTCGCTGGAGTCCTCAGCCGTGCCGAAGCCGGTGCTACTGAGCCACAGAGCCTCGGCGTGCAGGACTGATGCCCACGAGCTGCGGTAGTGGAGCCTGGCTGTGTCTATCGTCTCCGGAGTGTAAAACGCCCCTCCTGATCAAACAGAAATCAGTGTTATCACGGCTTTACACTGAGCAAGTACAACAATACAGGCCCATTCACACCAAGATAACAATAAAGAGTTATAGGGGTCCTATAATGCCCTTTTCACTAATGTCAAATAAGTCTCTGATGTCCCCAGAGTGTGTATGTGAAGTTTTGGCTCAAAATACCCTCCAGATAATTGTATATAGCATGTTAAAATTGTCACTTTTTGAGGGTGAGCAAAAATGCAACGTTTGTGTGTGTGTGTGTTTGTCCCTTTAAATGCAAATGAGCTGCTGCTCCCGGCACAG
The DNA here is from genome assembly GCF_051911475.1 of Siphateles boraxobius. Lineage (NCBI taxonomy): Eukaryota > Metazoa > Chordata > Actinopteri > Cypriniformes > Leuciscidae > Siphateles > Siphateles boraxobius. The sequence continues at coordinate 35,001,448 of NW_027508799.1, read as the reverse complement.
GGGGTGGAGCTTCAAGAGCTTGTGTCCATGCTTTAAAGGGTAACTAAACCCCTGGTCAAAGCCTGACTCCACCCACTGGTAATATTTGAAAAATGCTGGAAAAGTGGGCGGAGCCCAGCGGAGATAGAGGGGACGAACCGAGGGCGGGGCTGAGCGGGGGGGGGGGGGGGGGGGGGGGTGGGGGGGGGGGGGGGGCGTGCACCTGAGACCCGAAAGTGACAGCTGCTGTCAAACTAGCTAAAATGGAGTGACGCAAGTAGCTTTGCAACAGAGCGGTCATTTGAAGTCGAGAACTTTTCTCCCCCACCTTCACCTGAAGTGGAGGAGGGTGAATTGTCTGTGGACACCAGCTCAAACTGCGGTCTTGACTCCCGCATCGCGATCGGCATCCGATTATTATTTTATTCAGTCATTTTGAGATATTATTTTCCAGGATTATTATTACTATTACGTTCATTATATTTTGCTGCTATGTGAAAAAAATAATCAGCAAATCGCGCCGGCGCGTTTGTCGACACCAGAGGATTAACTTTAGCCTGATAAGAAGGAACATAAATTGTGATAAAAATATATGCTCACTCACATCATGACGCCGCTGCGGTGGTGGAGTTCATGCAGGTATGAAGAGCAGCGTTTGGCAGCGCGAGCTGTGTGGAGGAGCCCATTTCCACTTCCATTGCGTTGGAGAAGCAATCCCACGTAAAATGCAGGTTGCACACTGGAGCTATAGGCGAGATTAACTACCTAGGCTACACGAAATAATCTAAATAACTATATAAATGCTATGCTAACTAGATGCTAATATATATCTATCCTGATCGTTTTCAATACGATCGTAATTCCAACTCCGACTCGCTACAGTAGTTTTGACGGAACCAGATGCTTTTATACCAGCGGCTGCCAAGGGCGTGGTGACGTCAGAGAGTATTCTACGTCAGAGAGTACCCCTACTGCAGGAGCTTTCCGTTTAACCTGAAGAGGGCAGCACTCAGACGTTTTTACACCATATATTTGAAAATTAAACACTTTATACCCAAATGTCAAAAAATGTACTCGAATCAATGAACAGCATTTATGAAGCTCCATCCTTACAGATAATTACCTAAAAAAAGTTGTTTTAGTGTTTAGTTACCCTTTAAAAGCTGGAGCATTTAAAGCGGCACATGACAAAACTGCTTAAAATAAGCAGAACGACATCGTCAGCTGGTGTGAACACTAATATAGTTATCTTTACAGTTTTCAGTCTTACGGGCCTTAATGCAATTCGTCCTCCATGGGAATCTGCTGAGTTTATAAAATCAAATTAAGACCTTTTTTAAATACTAAATTAAATTAACAGTAAGTCCATGCAGAACAAACCCAAAATGTTAAAATAGACCATATATATCAGATTCTTTTACTTCATTAAACATTCAACAAGGTCTTAATAATGATCAAAATCACAAAACTGGGGAACGCCAGACCTGACTTGACTTAATAAATAAATACATGAATAAATATACGAAGAAATGTAAAAAAACGAAAATACATAAATAAATATATGAAGATATAAATTATTTATTTTAATTAAAAAATTTAATAAAATAAGAGAGATAAATGAGTATTTATACTTTTATTTCCTTATGTATAATTGTATTTTTTTCCACATTTATTTATTTCCACATTTGTTTATGTATGTATTTATGTCTACATTTATTTATTTATTTCCACATTTCTTCGTCTGTATGCTATGCTAATGCACAGCAATCGATCATTTTGTCGAGGTAACGGCATCATTATGAGATATGCTGATCGACATGATTTTCTCGTGGCCACGAGTTAAATGCGAAAACAACCTGCGTGACCATGGCAACCTTAATTAAGAAAAAGCGCAGAATTAAGAAATGATTATATTAACGTATTATATTGCACCATCGCACCTATACAGCAAGCAATCGAAGGTATTTGGTGAGCTGATGTTTTGAGTGAAATCTATTTACTGAACGTGTTAAATAACACTTACTCTTTCCTTGCCTTTTAAAGTCACCATGAAATCTAAATGGACAGTTCTTGTTTTTATGGAATATTGCAGTGTTTATTCGAACTGATTTATCAGTGCACATCATAATTGTTTTAATATTTTTTAATCAGAATAACTTCCTCTTGCAGCATCTCTTCTCTTCTCTGATGATGTGGGTGGGGCTATAACTTGTCACTCACATGACGTCAGCCAATAGCAAACCACAACCATCTAATCAGTTCCCCACAGACACAATCAAGCCCCGCCCACATTTGTTCTTGTCACAGAAGCGTTTAACTGGGATATATGGCACAATAGAGAAGAAAAGAGCAGCGCAACTTCCCTTTCATGCAGATTTGCAGACTATTTATGTTCTTGAATTTGATCTTGGTATTGACGAGCTGATGTACCTTCGGGCGGCAGCTGGCTGGAGAACTCCGCAGGGAGAGTGAGCAGAGCATAATCCCTCAACACCGACAGCCACAGACGGCTCAGAGACGGCAGCTCCGGCTGGACCAGCGTCATCAGGCTGTCTGGAGGAAGAACATCTCCTTCCTCATCCTCATGCTCGTCCTCGTCACGCTGAGGTGCAGACTCACACTCCTGCTTGATCTTCATAGCCACCACAAACACCTACACCACAGAGAGAGACAATAATGATCATAATGATGCCATTTATCTGAACCCTGTAAAGCCTGAAATAATCAATAGTCAGAAAAAAAAAAATATATATATTTTATATATATATATTTAAAATGGAACAGTTCATTGAACCTTCGGACAAAATCTAAAGTAAAAGTTTGCACATGCACATTTCTATGGACAACAGGAGTAAATCTGATGCTTGTAATGTAAATCAATGAGATCTTTACAGTACAGCAGATACTTGCATAAAATGCATATAAATATCAATATCTGCCAATAATATGTCTTAGTAAGATGATATTATATGAGTTTTATGATAAAACTTATGGTACTTATGGTAAACTTTACTTATGGTAAAGCTAGTTTTTTTTATTTGCAATAAAATGATTGAGAGATCAATCAATGATTTATTTATAAAGCACATTTAAGACAGAACCGAGGTTGACCAAAGTGCTTTACATAGAATAAAATGTAAAGCATTTTATGATATGAAGAGAGATGAACAAAATACCTTCCTCAAAATCCTGATGATCATATTTCAGACTCGTGATTTTTCTAATAAAATTATGTCTGGATAATTAGGTAAACAGAAGTTGTCATTTACTTGATAAAAATCATTAAAGATCTAATTGGATTTATTTGAACCCTATAAACCCTGAAAAAAAATAATAGTCAGAAAAAAAAAATATATATATATATATAAAAATGGAACTGTTCATTTGTACCTTGAGACAAAATCTAAAGTAACACTTTAGAATGATTTTAAATGTGTGTTTTTATCATAATTGATACATAGTGAGAATATGGAGGAAAAATCTGCTCAATTATTCAGAGACTCCACTGAGCACAAATATGCAGATGCTGATATTTATATGGACAAAAGGTAAGATGAAATTCTAATGTTTGTAATGTAAATCAGAGAGATATTTATAGCAGTACAGCAGATACTTGCATAAAATACATAAAATTATCAATACCTGCCAATAATGTCTTAGTAAGATGATATTAAATGCTTAATTTTATCATCAAAGCTCTGTAGTTTTAAAACATATAATGCAATGCAATACAATGATGATTGAGAGATGAACAAATTAACCGTCCTCAAAATCCTGATGATCATATTTCAGACTCATGATTTTTCTATAAAATGATGTCTGGGTAATTAAGTAAAGGGAAGGTATTCTTACATTTACTTGATGATAATCATTAAAGATTTCACTGCAAAAAGAAGTGTTTGAAATATAATATGTTTTCTTGCTAAAGTGTGTAAACTATCACTCAGACACAGAAGGACTGTCGGAGACTGTGTGTGACAGGTTTCTGTTGTAACCCAGTGCACAGATGTACCTCGGCCCAGGCCTTGAGCACCGCCAGCTTCTCCATGGTGGTGGCGCTCTCGCTGTACAGCTGGCTGGAGGATCTGCCGGCCTGAAGCTTGTCCAGCGACGACACCAGCAGAGTGTGTACGCGCCGCAGGTCGTTCAGGTCACTGACCACACCGCTGCCTATCCACGCACTGCACACCTGCACACACACACACACTCCGTGTCAAATGCAGTGAACATGAGCCGAGACAGCACGGGGGGAAAGAGTAAACGTACATCTATTATGCAGAATTCACCATTACATGGTGTTTGAACATGTGCGTCAGCAGTGTGTGAACAACCACTCCTTTTTTATCCCCATAAATCCTAAGCAGTGTTTCAGAGCAAGACAAATACAAAGGGACAATACAAAACAAAAATACAAAGTTGTTACTCGAGGATGGATCAGTAGCAATTGTTTGTGATCCAGCTTAAAAAGTCTGTATATATTAGTTTACTGTTAGTTGTAATGAGTGGCTTTGTGTAATTCGCTGTGTATGTTGATGATAATGATAAAGAGAAAGAGAAATAGAGTTTATGGATAAGACTTTAATGCACACTTCTTGTACTGCGTTTTATTGAGCTCTTACAGTATTTCATCTTCTGTGTGATGTATAATAAACTTCATAAAACTCATCTTTAAAGGAACACTCCACCGTTCTTTGAAATAGGGCTTATTCACCGTCTCCCCTACATTAAGATACCTGGGCAAAAGCATTTGTGTCTCAGTGCAGGCATTTTCTTAGTTTGGCAGCGCCGACGCTAGCTTAGCTTAGCATAATGAATGGAATCCTACGTTGTCAGGTAGCATGTAGTGAGTAAAAGTGATAAAAAACAAACAAACAAAAAAAACGAATTACTTCTTGTGGCCTGCGTATTCACAACGAGTACAACTAGCAATTCAGATTAAGACTAGGCGAAGTTGTGGGATTTCAGGTGTTGCGTGATATCTCTGCGCCCAAGTAGCAGTGCTTTGCCTGTGATTCACTAATATAGTCCCAAGTCAATCTCTGCCTAGGAAATCGCCTAGTCTTAATCTGAATTGCTAGTTGTACTCGTTGTGAATACGCAGGCCACAAGAAGTAATTATATTTTTTTTAGTTTTTTTTTTATCACTTTTACTCATGATATGCAACTTAGGATTCCATTCATTATGCTAAGCTAAGCTAGCGTCGGCGCTGCCAAACAAAGAAAATGCCTGCACTGAGGCACAAATGCTTTTGCCCACCTATCTTAATTTAGGGGAGACGGTGAATAAGCCCTATTTCAAAAAACGGTGGAGTGTTCCTTTAAAGCTTTGGCCATGGAACGAGGTCTGCTACAACAGGCTTGTACTGATAGTGGATTAAAGCAAGATGACAACAGTTTATAATCGTAAACTGAACTTGCAAGAAAATTAGTGCGTGAGATTGTCCTGTTGTATTGTTGCATGAGCTCTTTTTAGCTCCGCCCTCTTCGTGAAAGGGGGCCGGGAGCAGCAACTCATTTGCATTTAAAGGGACACACACACACACAGTTGTAGCTCCGCCCTCTGTGCCGGGAGCAGCAGCTCATTTGCATTTAAAGGGAGACACACACGCACACGCAGTTGTAGCTCCGCCCCCTGTGCCGGGAGCAGCAGCTCATTTGCATTTAAAGGGAGACACACACACACACACAGTTGTAAATCTGCCCTCTGTGCCGGGAGCAACAGCTCATTTGAATTTAAAGGGAGACACACATGCACGCTCAGTTGTAGCTCCGCCCCCTGAGCCAGGAGCAGCAGCTCATTTGCATTTAAAGGGACCCACAGAAAAAAGACGCACTTTTGCTCACCCCCCTAAAATGGCAATTTTAACATGCTGTAAAAACTTATCTGTGGGGTATTTTGAGCTAAAACTGCACATACACACTCTGAGGACATCAGAGACTTATTTTACATTAGTAAAAAAGGGTATAATAGGTGCCCTTTAACTAATAATAGATATCTCAATACTTCCCCAGCTGATTTATCACAGTACAATAAGACAATTGTATGGAAGCTTGTAAAATTATGGAATTTTTATCTTGCAATTCCGACTGCATACCTCGCAACTGCGGGGAAAAAACTGTGAGATGAAAAGTCACAATTACCGACTTTTTCCATGGCGGAAATGAGCTTCCAAACATTTGTTTTGTATTAAAGGTTTTCTGAAATGTTACATTTAATGTGTAAATATGCAAATGAGGCATTATCTAATTAAATATGCACTATTTTGCATGCATTACCAAAAAAGAAATCTAATAAAGGCAGGTCCTAGTTTGATTTGGTTGGCATATTAGAGTTAAAGGTTTTTCCAGAGGCTCTTTAATCAGAATCAGAATCTGTAAAGTTTAGTGTGTGTAAAGCTGCTGAAGTGATGTCTGACTCAAACTAAAGAGAGGGATTGAGAATGAAATCTACAGATGCAAATAGATAAAGTGCAATAAAATAAACAGTGTATTTTGTACATTTTCTTTCCATTAGTCTAAAGGAAGACATTATGGAAGCAAAAAAGTCCAAAATCTCAATGTTGACAAGTGCATGAAAAACAATACTTTTGCCTGTAGTGTCTTGACTTAATATGAGATATTCTGACAAATCAGAACCACTCGTTTCCCATCAGCGGAACTGTAATAACAGGTTTACTTATTTATGAGAGCATCAAACATGGTACTAAATTATATTTACGCTGTATGTATAATCCATTTATTCACTTTTTGAGCAAAGACCTGAAAAATAAATTTCCAACTTAAACTGTCGTAAATCTTGGATGCTTTAGAGCACAGACTTAAGTTTGATTTCTTTTCAAAGACGACACTTGGCAGATTATTGCTGAAGTGAAAAAATGTGAACTTTTATAAATGTGCAAAAATACTATTTTAAATTTTTATATGAAATATATTTTTTTGAAAATCATGTTTTACTTTAAAACTGCAAGAAACTCAGAGCCATAAATCTAAACAAGTTGAGTTCAAAATTTGAGGCTGATATCTCAAAAAATGATCTTTCAGTGAGAAGTTGTTCGGCTGCAGTACCGAACGCTTCCACTAGAGGAACTTAATATCTAATTCATTTCCAATGCGTCATTTCTGGCCGCGAGGAGCACAAGTTTGACTATTGTTTTCAGGAGCATTTAACCTATTCAGATGTGTGATCACACAGCGAGTGCCAAAACTTTTACCAAGTTTCGTACCATTCCGATGAAGAAAACATTTCTAAAATGTAACATTTTTAGGTCAAAAAGGACCGAAGAGCACCAGAGGCTTAAGACTGGCATATGTGTGTGTGTGTGAGGTTCACCTGGCAGGCTTTAGCAGTGATGTCTGAAGGTGTGTCTGGGGAAAAGGCTGGTCGGAGCGCAGCACCAACCTGAACACAACATCACAACATCAGGACATGGGTTAGATGAATCCTGGTGCCAGTGATCACCTCAGTCGACATGCAACATTTGAACGGCATCAATGACTGAACTAACGTTGGCCTGATACTGCTCCAGGATCACATGACCAGGGAACTCGGGCTCCGGCACCGCTGCAAACTTCTTGATGATATCCTCGAGCGCCTGGAGTCCTGCCATGCGCAGCTGGTTACTGTGGTCCGTCGCGGCCATGAAGGCCATGCGGATCAGATCACACAAGTGCAGCACGAGGAAGTCCCCTGCGGAAGACACAACACCGAGTCTGTAGGACTGAAATAATCCAACATATTTGAAAATGAAGAAAGACATTTGCTTTTACTGTTTCAACCCCCCTCTTTCAACCCCAAGGGCCACTTGTAATTCCTAAAGACACAGAGGTGATTTTGCTCAAGGGCTGTAGGCCATGATGTTCAGATGCGAGTAAAAACACGAACACACAGGAGAGGCGCTTTATAGTAGAAACTGAAGCTTTGATTCGAACTGAAAGAGAAACTGACACTATTTGTCATGTTTAATACTGTAAAGCTGCTGCTGTAAATCTATCTATTGTATAAAGTGCTGTATGAATAAACGTGACGTGACTGTAGATCTGAATCTCAGAGCTGGAGCAAACATCTCCACATCACTATGATCAGATGCTTTCCGAACTGCTGTTTTCTTATTGTTATTGTGTGTTTATTCTGTTATTGAGAGGAAAGAGCAGCACATGTTTACATATTGATCTAAATGTGGCCGGAGTCAGGATGTTCGCTACAAAATTGCAGGCGGAGTCATGATGTTCACTAACACAATTGTGGGAGGAGTCATGATGTTTGCTAACAGAATTATGGGCGGACTCATGATGTTCACTAACAGAATTGTGGGCGGAGTCAGGATGTTCACTAACACAATTGTGGGAGGAGTCATGATGTTCACTAACAGAATTGTGGGCGGAGTCATGATGTTCACTAACAGAATTGTTGGCGGAGTCATGATGTTCGCTAACAATTGTGGGAGGAGTCAGAATGTTTGTTAACAGAATTGTGGGCGGAGTCAATATGTTCGTTAACAGAATTGTAGGCAGAGTCGTGATGATCGCTAACAGTTTATTAGGCAAAGGTATTTCAAATTTAGTTTTACCCATAAGGAAAGAACGAAAGGAACTTCGCCGTGAGTATACCGAGACCTTAAGACGTTTACCTTCAGGGTTTTTGGTCTTGGCGACCCGTGCGGCTGCCAGGTCAAAGTGGGCCTTGTCTGCATTCTCACACAGATTGATGATCCGGCACAGACAGTCGGCAGCGAACACTCGCGTGACCCAGCGCGGCGCCACGGACGGCTTGGCCTTCTCATCCTGACCCAGAGACGTGAACATGATGTCATCATCCATCTCATCCTTCTTCTCAGAGTCGTCGTCCTCCTCCTTCCGGCGGCTGTGAGACGCTACAGTCCCACCGACCTCTGCAACAACAACACCGCATGAGAGGGGCCGATCGAAGGGTCTAAGAGCTGGGTTAAGAGTGCACTGTTCTTCTCTTTACACAAGCACACTGTAGTCTCTCTTCCTAAGCTGAAGCACTCTGATTATCAGGAAATTTAAAAACTTTTGTGGTGACCTTAGAAATGTCAGTTTTGAAAACCTTATGGGAAGCAGCAAGATGGAACAACAAAATCCTACAGATATAGAACAATGAGCACTGCTTCTGATACTGTATTGCTCACTACCAAAATTGGGTTTTGTACGATATCAGTTAAACGTACCTCAGTATAAATACAGTATCTTAGGCTGGCCACACACTTACAGATTCTAGTCCCCCAGTAGTCAATAATTGTATCCGTTAAAACACCAAAATGACATATTTAAAGGTTTATTTCCCTTAAAAAATCTTGAATGTAACTCGACACCCTTGCCTAATTTAGTATACTCGGTTCTATGAATATGCAAATGAGCCCCGCCTCCACTCACTCACTCAGCTCAGAGATCCACTCGTTGACGACCACACGTTGATCTGATTGGTTACAAGGTCGTTAGTGACGTCAGAAACATCAGCGATTTCAAAGCGTGTTTTTGAGACTGTCTTTGGTTCACTGCAGTTTTAAGGAGAAAATACTCATCAATGCTGTCGACTTATGAATTTACACATGGTTTGTCTTAAAGCATATTAAAAACACCACATAGACACATTGATGTTGTGTTGTTGTTGTATTGTTTGATGAGCCTTTGCCTAAAGACAATTTTCTACCCCTGTGGGGATCGACAATAAAGGTTTGAATTGAAATGAACTCGGCAGCCACAAACATGCCATGAAAGTGGATTATTGAGAAAGATTACCCTATACTTTTTTCTCCTTTTTTAAAAAAACTCACGCAAGGAGAACCAGCTGACGACGTCGATCGTCCTCCATTTGCATTTCTTGTCAGGTCACGTTTGATCACGCGAGTCTCCGTCAAATCTCGTCTCACTGTGGAAATGTTACTACGATCGGCAGGTGTGTGGTTTCACAGACCGTGAAACTGCTCTTATGCCTGTGGTCTCCCACAGTTGTAAAATTGGTTATGATTTGAAAATTGTCTAGTGGCAGAGATAGATTACGGTCGGAAAGATGCGAACTGTGTTTCTGAATGTAAAGATACAGTGTCATTTCAATTCCCATTTAAACAAAGCCATCCAATTCACAATGAAACAAACATACACCAGCAGACACACTGTGAGGAAGGAGAAATCACGCGTTCTGCTGGCAAAAACTTTATCACGCTTTCTTAATTAATCGCAGCCCTAGTCCATGAAGTTGCCTTATATTACTCAGTACTTGCTTGGGTAATTACACTGTAAGTGCATGTGCTACTGGGCAATAAATTACAACCATGATGATGATGATGATGATTATTATTATTAACAATATTTTGTGTGACTCAAGTCGTTTTTTAAGTGATCTGTTGCAGGATGCTTGATTGATAGCAAAATAACACGAAAAATTCAGAAAACCGATATTGATATTTTGATTACCGATATCTTAGAGAGTTTTCAGTTGACCCAGTTTCCCATGTGTTTCTTCAATTCATCGCAGTCACCTGGCCCTTGTTAATTAACTCATTATGAGATGAATATGACAGTGGAAACGAGATATAACACAGCATAGTTGGAAATGTTCAGATGCTGGCATTCTTAGTTCTTAGTCTTGAAATCCTGAAGATCTGGATACGTCCAGTGACTGCGGTGAATAGTGCTGCTGGCAACAAGGGAAAGACCTTGTGACAGCCTGGAGAGACAGCTGACAGGAGGAAAGAGACCCCAATGGGGCTGGTAAGGGTTAGCTACCCTTGTCGGCAGTATCCAGCTCTGTGTTTACAGGATGCTGGAGACACCCGCCCAAGGCTTCTGAAAAATTAAAGAGGAAAATACCCCTAGAGTCTGCGAGAGCAGGGGCGGAAGATGACTCAATGGTGGACAACATGGTTAACGACTTTGGAATGGAAATGGATATGAGTATGGAGAGTACTTCACAAAAGACTAGTTCAGGTTCAGCAGTTAGCAAAGCCATTGAACTCCAAGCTTGTGTCTGTGGCTGGAGCAAGGCGACAACGGTCAGGGGGTTGAAGATTCATCAAGGGAAAATGAAATGCTTGAGGGAGAAGGGACAAGGGCCTCGCATTGATCAGTACTTCTTACGGAGTCAGTCAAGTCAGTCGAATGAAATCCAGCGACAGGAAGCAAACCACAGTTCGCAGGATATCAGCACCCCTGTCATAGAGGAGATGAGGGTTTGCACAGTTAGTGATGAACACATTGATTCTTGTGAACCCGGTCAGACTAACCAGCATAAGAGAGAAAAGAACCTCAACGGGCATAGGCCTGGAGTTAGATGGCCAAGGGCTTGTGAGAAAACTGCATGGGACACGGTAAACACAGATCTATGCTTTGCATTGGAAAGATTAACTGGTACAGTTGAAAAGAAGCTGGATAAATTTGGGGACATAATTTACGCATATGGAAGTGAGAGGTTTGGTGTGGAAAAAAGGAAGGAAAAAGTACAAACTACTCCTGGATTGTCTAGACAGCAGCAGAAAATTGAAGGGTTAGTTAGAGAAAGGAGACAGCTGAGGAAGCAATGGAAAAGAGCGGAACAAAGTCAGAAGGAGGGACTCAATCTCTTACAAAGGGCCATAAAAGATAAGCTTGCAACATTACGCAGAGCTGAGCGCCTACGGAAACGCAACAAAAAGAAGGAACGTGCGAGGGCTAATTTCTATAAAGATCCATTCAAATTCATAAAGAAGTTATTCACCAGTGAGAAGAATGGCACTTTAAAAGCATCTAGGGTTGAGCTAGAGAGATATTTGGAGGAAACGCATACAGATGCAAAAAGGCATGAGCCTATGTCAATTCCGTCAGACATCCCACCTGTCAATCCACCAGAATACCAAATGGAGGTCTGTGCACCTAAGTGGAAAGAGATAGAGCAGGTTGTGAGAAAGGCAAGGGCTTCATCATCTCCAGGGCCTAATGGAGTTCCGTACAGAGTGTACAAGAGTGCTTCAGGAGTTCTACGAATTCTGTGGAAATTGATAAAAGTGGCTTGGGAAAAGCAGGTTGTACCTAGAGCATGGCGCCGAGCAGGGGGAGTCTTTATGCCCAAAGAAAAAGATGCTACAAGCATCAGTCAGTTTCGCCCTATTTCACTATTAAACGTCGAAGGCAAAATTTTCTTCAGCATTATTGCTCAGAGATTGTCAACCTACCTATTAAAGAATGGCTTCATTGACACTTCAGTTCAAAAAGTGGGCATTCCAGGATTCTCAGGATGCTTAGAACATATCAGTGTTATCTGGCAACGAATACAATCAGCTAAAAAGGAGAGGAAGGAGCTCCACGTGACATTCCTGGATTTGCCTAATGCATATGGTTCAGTGCCACATGAGCTTCTTTGGGCATCATTTGATTTTTTCAAGGTAGTAGATAAAATATTCTTCATTAATGGTGAGGCAATACCAACAGTTTCTCAGAAGCCAGTGAAGAGTCTAGGGAGATGGTACGATGGGGATCTAAAGGACACAGTTCGAGTGGGAGAAGTTAGACGACAAGCAGTGGAAGGGTTGAAGAGCATAAACAGCTGTGCTCTACCAGGCAAACTAAAACTCTGGTGCTTTCAGTTTGGTCTACTGCCAAGGTTGCTGTGGCCACTGACTGTGTACGAGGTTTCTTTGACAACAGTGGATAAGCTGGAAGCGTTAATAAGTTCATACATCAGGAAATGGTTCGGAGTTCCACGCTGCCTCAGCAGAGTGGGACTTTATAGTAAAGGAGTACTGCAGCTGCCAGTCTCTGCTTTAACCAAGGAGTTTAAGTGTGCTAAGGTCAGACTGGAAATGACTTTAGCAGAGTCACGCGACAAATGTGTAAGGGAAGCAGCCCCTGTGGTAAAAACTGGTAGAAAGTGGTCAGCAAAGAAATCTGTAGTAGAGGCAAAGGCTGACCTTCAAATTGGGGATATCGTGGGACAGGTACAGCATGGAAGAGGGGGTTTTGGGCTCAGTTTAGCTCCTCCTAAATGGCACAAGGCAGGCCCAGCTCAAAGGAGGAAGCTGGTAGTCAACGAGGTGCGAAAGCAGGAGGAGAGGATGAGGTGTATAAAGGCCATTTCCCAGGCCAAGCAGGGAGAGTGGATGAGATGGGAGAGTGTGGAACAACGAAAAATGGGCTGGCAAGACCTTTGGTCAATGGAAGAGAGTAGGATCAGTTTCCTTATTAGGTCAACATATGATGTTCTCCCATCACCGCAGAACCTAAACCTCTGGGTAGGAGAGGATCCCTCTTGTCCTTTGTGTTCATCACCTGCCACATTAAGGCACATTTTGACAGGATGTAAGGTGGCTCTTAGCCAAGGACGGTTTACTTGGCGCCATGACCAAGTATTGCGATGTTTGGCTTTAGCATTGGAAGGCAAGCGTAGTATGACCAATAAGTTGCCGCCTGTTCTAGCAAAACATTACACGCAGAAGACAATATTCCTCCGCCCAGGCGAGCAACCACCAAGAAAAGGTGCTAACACCAATTCTCGCCCAGGACAACTGGAAGCTGCTAGGGACTGGAAGATGCTGGCTGATCTTGATCAACGGCTTATTTTTCCACCTGAGATTGCCACCACTAACCTACGACCAGATATTGTTTTGTGGTCTGGATCAGCACGCATTGTTCAACTGATAGAGTTAACAGTGCCATGGGAGGATGCGGTAGATGAGGCATATGAGAGGAAGAAATTGCGGTATGCTCATCTGGCCACTGAAGCAGAACAGCGAGGATGGAGAGTCCAGGTTTATCCAGTGGAAGTGGGTTGTCGAGGTTTTGTGGCACACTCTGCAACCCGGTTCCTCAGAGACGTCGGATTCAGTGGTCAAGAGTTGCGTCGCACAGTAAAGAACTTATCTGAAGCAGCAGAAAGGAGCAGCAACTGGCTGTGGTTGAGACGGAAAGATTCTAGCTGGCTGAGTACAGGCCGCCATGCTACGATTTCGTAGAATTCTTGAAAACTTGAAGGGTGTTGGTTTATTTGTATAGGTTGTATAGTATTTACAGTCATTACATTCCTGTGTATATTGCGTGAATGACGGGATGTTGGGCAGATATTGTGTTTTGCGGTAGGTGGTATGCCATACGGAACCGTTGCCACTGAAACTGCATATTAACGCACCAGTGGGGCTCGACAGCCTTAGTCAAACGGGTTGGCGCGTATGGTTGGGTTGCGGAGAGATCGTGGTTAGGTCTCAGCAGCACTGTTGGTTTATTTGTAGAGGTTGTATAGTATTTACAGTCATTACGTTCTTGTGTATATTGCGTGAATGACGGGTGGTTGGGCAGATATTGTGTTTTGCGGTAGGTGGTATGCCATACGGAACCGTTGCCACTGAAACTGCATATTAACGCACCAGTGGGGCTCGACAGCCTTAGTCAAACGGGTTGGCGCGTATGGTTGGGTTGCGGAGAGATTGTGAGATTGTGGTTAGGTCTCAGCAGCAAGAGGGAAGTAGAGGTCAGTAAGCTGGGCTGAGTTGAGTGGGGGACGGAGTGGGGTGACTCTGGGACGCCAGAGTCACTGTCGAGCCCTCTTGAGGTGTCGTGGGCTATTCAAGGAACCCTGAGGACGGAAGGTGCCCACTTGAAGACCCTAGAGATGTTCCCTACTCCGCTCAATCCAGAGGGTTGTTATGGGGGGACCGCACTGTGGTTGCAGCCGTTGTGTGTGCTGACGCGCAAATACACTATTAACACCAGACAGAAGGAGATTCACGTCACCAGATGGAAAGAAGCGTAAATGGATGGAGAGGGATAGGTTACTGTAAAGCTACGTCTTAGTTGGTGCTTATCTTGGCGAAAGCCGAGTACAAATCAGCATGAAGTTTTAACATCTACTCTCGTGTAATGGAAATCAAAATAAAAGCTGCTTCTGACTCTAATCGGCCAAACAGAAAAAATGATCGGCTAATGTCGAACTCTATAGTAATTGAACGGAACAGAATCAACACTAAACTGACTTGAGATGAATAATGACATATTAATTCCCATATTTATTTATCCATCAACCAGAAGCCAGTATTAGCTTTCCTCCACTGGTCATAGGCTTGCAGCTGCCATGTTACAGCTAATGCTGTGAGATTTTATGTTTGTTTATCTTAAACATAAAATAACCTGATCCTGTTTGATCAAGGCATGCGACTGTTCTGACTTGTCCAATATTCAGCATCCAATATTCATCTTGCAATCCTGTCTATTCATATTTTGCATTTGAAAGCTTGAGAAGTCCCAAATGAAGTCTGGATGAAAGCATCCTCATGGAAACTGGCAGAGTTCCCATATTTCCGACATGCTCTTGTTATCCTACGCTGCAGAATCATAGAGGAATGCAATATTAACATGCGTAACCTGTAATGGTTTACTTCACCCAGTCAGTGTGTGTGTGTGTGTGTCACCTGTAGTCGCTGCCAGCACATCTTTGCAGAGTTTGAGCCAGTGAGGAAGTTTCCCCACAGCCAGAGACGAGAGCATGTGACCCAATGTGTCGTGAATGTCCGAGCACAACTTCCGATCCGTCTCCCGGTCCAGCATCCCGAACAGAACCCCTTCCAGCCCAGTCTCCGTGATGTTCAGATCTGGAAGAACAATGACAATGTCAAATACTCAGTATATTCAATATGTAAGAGATAGTGTACATCCAAACGGTCATTCTCAGAATGAACCCGACAGGGTGATCAGGATCAGGCCTTCATCAGCCTGAGGGGGTTTATTCTGAGATAACACACACACACCTGAAGGGGGTTAATTCTGAGATCACACACACACACACACACCTGAAGGGGGTTTATTCTGAGATCACACACACACACACACACCTGAAGGGGGTTTATTCTGAGATAACACACACACACACCTGAAGGGGGTTTATTCTGAGATAACACACACACACAAACACCTGAAGGGGGTTTATTCTGAGATCACACACACACACACACACACACACCTGAGGGGGTTTATTCTGAGATCTCACACACACACACACACACCTGAAGGGGGTTTATTCTGAGATCACACACACACACACCTGAGGGGGTTTATTCTGAGATCTCACACACACACACACACACACACACACACACACACACACACCTGAAGGGGGTTTATTCTGAGATAACACACACACACACACACACACACACACACACGAAGGGGGTTTATTCTGAGATCACACACACACACACACACACACCTGAGGGGGTTTATTCTGAGATCTCACACACACACCCCTGAAAGGGGTTTATTCTGAGATAACACACACACACACGAAGAGGGTTTATTCTGAGATCACACACACACACGAAGGGGGTTTATTCTGAGATCACACACACACACACACACCTGAAGGGGGTTTATTCTGAGATAACAACCGACTGGATGTACATTATCTGTTTTTTACACGGATTATTGCCACCTAAGTAAATAATTAGACACGAAATATTGATTGAGTCTAAATGTGTTAGCTCTTTAAACGCAAAGCGTCCGCGGAGAGAGCAGTTTCAGCGGCGAGATAAAACTAGACGGACATTTAAGAGATACGGTATACAGTCATAACACTTATTACAGCATTTCACCACATAAATAATTAGATAAGTGATATTGATTTCAGATTAAACTGTTTTAAAATTGTAACTAACTGTTCAATTTCTGTATTTCCTACCTGTTAGACAGTAAGGGCACAGGTAAATATTTATTTTATACTATTGTACTATTGAGACAATAACAAGTTTGCAGTAATGCAAAGATGTCACAATTTAATTTTGTAAAAAATATTATTTTAATTTGAAAACACTGTTCATTTAGTTGTTGTTGCTAGTTTGAGTTGAGAAACACACATTTCAGCATTTTCACTAATCTGTGTGTGCATTTTCCTCGAGAACCAAGCAAGCCGACTCATGAAACCATTTGTTTATTATATCGCAATCGCAATATTGACCTCAATAATCGCAATGTGACATTTTCCCCAACTCGTGCAGCCCTAATATTATTCGATCTGACTGCACTGACACTAAACTTGAACTGAAATAATCTGGATAATGACACAAGCTTCTTTACTGCAGATTTAAAATTTGTCTCGTAGATTAAGTTTGCATCATTAATTCTGTTATTTTCCTCCGACTTTATGACTGTGAAGCTGGTCTGTATTGTATAATGTGTTTCTGACAAGATGCGATGCAATAAGATTTCAGTGACAAGCAGTTTGTCTGTCCAAACCAGATGTGACACGACTATGAGACCAATTCAATAAGTCAGAGTCTCTCTGCAAGCGCACTGCACTCGCAACCAAATCAATCATAAATCACAGCCAATCAGAAGTGTGTGTGGGCGGAGCCTCTCTGCAGGCGCACTGCACTCGCAACCAAATCAATCATAAATCACAGCCAATTAGAAGTGTGTGTGGGCGGAGCCTCTCTGCAGGCGCACTGCACTCGCAACCAAATCAATCATAAATCACAGCCAATCAGAAGTGTGTGTGGGCGGAGCCTCTCTGCAGGCGCACTGCACTCGCAACCAAATCAATCATAAATCACAGCCAATCAGAAGTGTGTGTGGGCGGAGCCTCTCTGCAGGCGCACTGCACTCGCAACCAAATCAATCATAAATCACAGCCAATTAGAAGTGTGTGTGGGCGGAGCCTCTCTGCAGGCGCACTACACTCGCAACCAAATCAATCATAAATCACAGCCAATCAGAAGTGTGTGTGGGCGGAGCCTCTCTGCAGGCGCACTGCACTCGCAACCAAATCAATCATAAATCACAGCCAATCAGAAGTGTGTGTGGGCGGAGCCTCTCTGCATGCGCACTGCACTCGCAACCAAATCAATCATAAATCACAGCCAATCAGAAGAGTGTGTGGGCGGAGTCCCTGAAATTCAAAATTATTACATAATTTTAACATTGTTAAAAATACATACTGAGTGACAAACAATCCTTGTCATAGAATACACTTGTTTGTTCACAGTTCTCTTTCTTTTAATTTATTTTGAAGATCTGAGGTGAATGATCCAAAGACCTTTCAGTATGGTTATAAAGGTCACATATTCAAACTCGCATTAGATGCTTTTAACATTAAATAAAGCACATAAACAGTACCTGAGATAATTATACTTTGTATGTTGTTGTTCCAGCTGCGACGTCACAGAAATACAAACCGTTTCTAAAAAAGAATCTATTGACACTCGTAGCGTATCGACTGATTAACATGGAAAATATGCTTTTTATTGCATTGCAGAGCTATATAAAGGTGACTTGAGTTGACCAGGTAAAATGATAGATGACCAGATAAAACCAGTTAAATGTGCCTAACAGGTGACGAGTTCTTCACATGACAATAGAGAGGTTGGGATGAATTTGGTCTCAAAATGATTAACATATGCAAGCACAATTATCCATGAACTTGATAAATGTTGCAGATATGTATTACTATCCACAAGCAAAAGCCTTTCAACTTCCGCATGCGAAATTCGGAGTTAAATGAATGTGCAGCAATTTGTACAAATAGAGACATAGTTGTAAATACAAAACCTCGATTACGTTACGCACTGATGGTGGAGATGTCTTTGGCGTCCCCAGCCCTCTTGGCGAGACTCATGGCGTATTCACACACCTCAGGAGCCTCTCGCTGAGCCAGCTGACGGAGACACGCCACAGCGGCCCGGCGTAACAGCAGGTGAGAGCTGCACAGATGCACCTGCACACACACACACACACACACACACACACACACACACACACACACGTCACTCACCGCCACTGAACTATGGACTGTGCAAAAATCATATGTGCTCTCCATACACTCATATTTAAATACACATTTAAAGGATTAGTTCACTTCAGAATTAAAACTTCCTGATAATTTACTCTCCTCCACGTCCTCCATGTTCATGTCTTTCGCTCTTCAGTGGAAAAGAAATGAATGTTTTTGAGGAAAACACTCCAGGATTTTCTCCATATAGTGACTTCAATGGAGTCCAACGGGTCGAAGGTCCAAATGTGAGTTTCAGTGCAGCTTCAAAGTCTCGACACGATCCAGCCGAGGAATAAGAGTCTGATCTAGACAAACCAGCGACATTTATAACTAAATAAACATTTATATACTTTTAACCACAAATGCTGGTCTTGCATTAGCTTTGCGATGCGTAATCAGGTTGAAAGCTCAAGCGTGACGTAGGAGGAAGAACAGACCCAGTGTTTACAAAGCGAACCTGCAAAGACCAAGTCAAACGCCATTTACAAAATAAATAAATAAATAAAAGGTAAAACAATGATGTCGGACAATTTTGAAGTTGGAGGAGAAAATGGCCTGATTACGAAATGTGTGTCGCATCACAGCTAGAGCAAGACAAGCATTTGTGGTTAAAAGTATATAAATGTTTATTTAGTTATAAATGTGCGCTGGTTTGTCTAGATCAGACTCTTATTCCTCGGCTGGATCGTGTCGAGACTTTGAAGCTGCACTGAAACTCACATCTGGACCTTCGAGCCGTTGGACTCCATTGAAGTCACTATATGGAGAAAATCCTGGAGTGTTTTCCTCAGAATTATTTTCGACTGAAGAGCGAAAGACGTGAACATCTTGGATGACGTGGAGGAGAGTAAATTATCAGGAAGTTTAATTGTGAAGTGAACTCCTCCTTTAATATAATGATTAGTGTAGATGAGTGTAAAAGTGGAGGTGTATGGTATAAGCGGTGTTACACAGAGGCAGGGCACGAGGCTGGACAGGTTGACGTGTCGCGGCGCGAACATATGAAGCTGCTGGAGACACGAGATGGCCGCCGCCTGCACCAGAGAGTCCGAGTGATCCTGCATGATGGCACAGCCCACCAGACACGACGAGCGGATCGTCGACACACTGCTGCCGTTACCTGGGGAATAACCAGAGTCAGGAACAAGCAAACTCTTCTCAGCGCTGCCAGGGCTAGAGGTGCATACATGCGATTCACTCGCTGGCCCAATCATTTGTGAATTATCTTTTAGTAGATTTAACAACACATCTAATGTGCACATCTCCTGTTCATTCATTTGCATGCATTTTTAAGCCTGATTTGTTTAAAAATTCAAGCAAAAAAAAAAGTAAAGAGACGCAAGTAAAAACACGAACACACTGGAGAGCCGCTTTATAGTAGAAACTGAAGCTGTTAATCTAACTGAAAGAGACACTGACACTGTTTGTCATGTTTAATACTGTAAAGCTGCTGCTGTAAATCTATCTATTGTATAAAGTGCTGTATGAATAAACGTGACGTGACTGTAGATCTGAATCTCAGAGCTGGAGCAAACATCTCCACATCACTATGATCAGATGCTTTCTGAACTTCTGTTTTCTTATTGTTATTGTGTGTTTATTCTGTTATTGAGAGGAAAGAGCAGCTCATATTTCATATTCATCTAGATGTGGGCGGAGTCAGGATGTTCGCTACAGAATTGTGGGTGGAGTCATGGTTAACTACAGAATTGTGGGCGTAGTCACAATGTCCACTACAGAATTGTGGGTGGAGTCACGATGTTCACTATAGAATTGTGGGCGTAGTCACAATGTCCACTACAGAATTGTGGGTGGAGTCACGATGTTCACTATAGAATTGTGGGCGGAGTCGTGATGTTTGCAAACAGAATTGTGGGCAGAGTCAAAATGTTCACAACAGAATTGTGGGTGGAGTCATGGTTAACTACAGAATTGTGGGAGGAGTCACGATGTTCACTACAGAATTGTGGGTGGAGACACGATGTTCACTACAGAATTGTGGGTGGAGTCATGATGTTCCCTACAGAATTGTGGGTGGAGACACGATGTTCACTACAGAATTGTGGGTGGAGACACGATGTTCGCTACAGAATTGTGGGTGGAGTCACGATGTTCACTACAGAATTGTGGGTGGAGACACGATGTTCACTACAGAATTGTGGGTGGAGACACGATGTTCGCTACAGAATTGTGGGTGGAGTCACGATGTTCACTACAGAATTGTGGGTGGAGACACGATGTTCGCTACAGAATTGTGGGTGGAGACACGATGTTCACTACAGAATTGTGGGTGGAGACACGATGTTCACTACAGAATTGTGGGTGGAGACACGATGTTCGCTACAGAATTGTGGGTGGAGACACGATGTTCACTACAGAATTGTGGGTGGAGAGACGATGTTCACTACAGAATTGTGGGTGGAGTCACAATGTTCACTACAGAATTGTGGGAGGAGTCATGATGTTCCCTACAGAATTGTGGGTGGAGTCACGATGTTCACTACAGAATTGTGGGTGGAGTCACGATGTTCACTACAGAATTGTGGGTGGAGTCACGATGTTCACTACAGAATTGTGGGAGGAGTCATGAAGCTTGCTAACAGAATAGTGGGCGGAGTCGTGATGTTTGCAAACAGAATTGTGGGCGGAGTCACAATGTTCAACACAGAATTGTGGGCGGAGTCATGATGTTCCCTACATAATTGTGGGCAGAGTCATGATGTTCTCTTACACAAAATCGCTGTATGCATTTCAAAAGTATTTTTTACCTCTAAGACAAAGAACGAAAAAGGACTTTGCCGTGAATGTATTGAAGAAACTCTGACATGTTTCAAGCACAAATGCTATAAGAGTGTGTACCCTGTAGTTCTGGGCCGACAGTGGTGATGAGAGCCCCGAGACACCGGCCCAGACACTGATGCACCTCTGTGTGTGAGGGCGGGACCGTGAGCAGCAGCGTCAGCACCAGAGACAGCGTGGGCTCCACATAGCCCCGGTACATCGGCCCGCTGGAGTCCACGATCAGAGCCAGAGAGTGCAGCGCCCACGTCTGAAACACCAGAGCAACTCATCAGCAGGTTAGGGTCATCAGCAGAGGGACTTCGACTATTACAATACTGCGTTACTCCCTTAAAAAGTAACTAATTTGTTACCGCTCAAAACAAACCTTTCAGCTGCTGTTATTCTGGATATCAGAAGAATAGATGCAGGAGAACAAAGTTTAACACATACTACACCAATAAAAACAAAAACAAATCTTTTTTGCTTATTGAAGGTTTGCATAATATTCTGATTCTGTATTCAACAGATTTTATTCATTTTGAGGAATATTTAATATTTTTTTGTGCAAGTGGGATGAGTAAATGCTCACATTTAGTCTAGAACTACAATATCATGTTTACACGCAGCACACACACACACACAAACACAACGCTTCTGCACTTCAATTTGTCATGATGACAGGAGAGCTGTCAGTCAATAAATGGGAAAACACTGCTCATTTTGAGCCGCACTAAACCAGCAGCAGAAACTCCTGCTGTCGCGACGCTCACCTGGACCTCGTGGCACGTGGCGTCTTGAGCTAAGGCTAGCAGGATGCTAACGCTAGTCTTCAGGTGCTGGCCCGACCCGATGCCGCCCACGTAACGGTGCAGGCATCCTAACGCCAGAGAGTGACCTGTCCTGGACACCACGTCACGCGCAGACTTCAGCCTGTGTAGAGGAGCAGACAGAATAACACAAACATGAGGAAACAGCAACAAACAAACAAACAAATGTATGGAACAGCAGAAATACAGCGGTGACCCCGGTTCAGTGTTGTACCTGAACACGTTCATTGAATGATAGTTCATAAACTCGTTCATATTTTGGGTGATCGTGCTGTATTACTGCCTGATGAACGTTACTGTGAACTCCTTCATTCTGGTGTCTGTGAACGGCAGCTCTCAGTTTAACTTCGTTCAATAGAGTGCCAGATTTCTATAGAGCCTTCAGGCGAAAACCCGGATAAAACACACCGTAAACAGGCCTTAATATGTAGCGGATAAACACCAATCTGGCAACACCAGCACCAGCGTCGCACCGCCGCATGCGTCAGCAAAACTAAAAGCAGCAAGGAGGAATCGTATGATCATTTAAACCAGTTTTATGACAAGGTCGGTGAGAAATGGAAAAATCTTACATTTCTGTGCAAACTTTGCCCGCCGATAAAATAATTGCTGTCTGTGGTTCTATATGGGCTGTGGCAATAATTTTGAAAAATAATAGCTCGCAGCAACATATGGAAAAAAAGAACTATGAACTAGTTCAAAATTTTTAAGTATAAACTATGAACTGAAATAGTTCATTTTAAAATTTGTGAACTGAACTTTTAACTAGTTCATGTAGAAAGTGAACTTTCCCAACACTGCCCTGTTCCCTCTGTAAACAAAGCCACTGCGCTTATAAACATCATAATGAAGATGAAAAATTAACAAAAGATATAACAAAAAAATAACTACAGTAGGGAATCACCAAGAACCAATCTGATTTATTACATTTAGTGTAAGTGGTGATCTATAGTGGATAAATATAAATAATTTATAATTTAAATTATAAATTCATAATTTATAATGTACATAAAAGAAAGATTAAAAAAATGTGTATATATATATATATATATATATATATATAAATGTTTATATTTACAACATATAATACAGTTAAGCAACATCACACGACTAGCTTTTTTCCTGAATACCATCACGATTGAAAATGTGGCACTGATTTCAAACGACAATTCAATGAAAAAGTACTTAAAATTAAATCACTTACATATATAAGCAATATTGAAAAATATTTGTTTCGTTTCAGCAGCGAAAATAGTTCCATCAAAGATCACAGCAGAACCATATCACATCTCACAGCAACACTCATCCGTGTTTTAATCAACCGATTCGTTCAAAACAGTGAATAATTCAGTAAGTCAAATATTCAATTCATAAACAACTGCCTTACTCTTGAATGAACGAATGAACCGTTTAAAAAAATCGTTTGAATGAATGACTCACTCATTAAGGCGGTCACCTGCCGCCACCTACTGGTGGTTTAGTTTCATGTTTAAATCATTCTTTCCAGCATTTCTAATTTATTTAATTTTTTTTAGCAATCTCATAACATTATTTAATGCAGTTGTAATTTGTCAGCGTAAATGATTTGATTGGTAACAGCCAATCAGTGTCTTATTCTAACTGAATTTATTGATCAAATTTAAGAATTTGAAATAAAAGATGACACACACGTTTAATAAGATTAGGGGATAAAAACCTTTACCTCCTCGAGATAAATATCACAAATAAGCAAATTTACACATGTAAAAGCTGATAGAATACTAAATGGGAATATTGCTTCAGAATAAATTATATTTACAACACAAAGATCCTATTTTTTGAACCACCAATTTACTTGTCCGAAGGAACAAAAGCCCAGTGCTCGCGTTCATTTAAATCATAGCCTTCTGAAGTTTAATAATCGTTATTATCACTATTCCTGTTTTTTTCATCCCCAAATTTAAAATCTCTTGAAATGATAATTAAGACTTTTCTTTTACCATTTCAGATATTGAAGAGTTTTTATGACCTTAAATTGGATCAAACTAAATTCAAGACTTTTTAAGGAGCCTGTATCAATTTGAATTGGACCAGCAACTCAAGAAACGTTGTATTGCGCGGTGACATTTTTTTCAAGGAAAAAACGCTGAAAACTCTGGTGCTTTTCGCAAAAATGACCGAAATTTATTTTTATTTCGATGAAATGAATGTACTATGTTTTTTATTTCATATTTTGTATTTTAGGGGATTTAATGGTACTAAATTATATTTACGCTGTATTTATAATCCATTTATTCACTTTCTGAGCATAGACCTAAACATTTTTTATTTCCAACTTAAACTGTCGTAATTCTAAAGCACGGACTTAAGTTTGTTCACTCTTCAAAGATGACACTTCTGAAGTGAAAAAAAGTTTTAAAAAGTGAACTTAACAAAAAACGTAAAATTCTGTAACTTTGTTTTATGAAGAATGATCAAAAAAATATATATTTTTTTGGTGTGCATACTTGTCGAAGCTGTGCTGTGCCATGCGGGCGATGAAGGACGCTTCTCCGACGACTTGTGCCATGCGTCCCAGAGCCTCGCCCGCGGCGCAGCGCAGGATTGGGTTTGGGTTGTCCAGCGCACCCATCACCAGCGCCAGAGCCGACTTACGCACCTCTTCTGGACCCAGACTGCTCTTGTTCTCAGCCAGACCCTGCACAAACACACAAAAGCCCATCAACAATAATGATCACTACTCTTAAACAACTCTACTGTAGGTTTATGAACATCAACACTTCTGAAACCTTGAGAGCGCTCAACACTGCAGTGAATATGTTTAACTGGACGGCCTGTTGACGGACTCCTTTAGCTTGTTTAATGCATTCGGCAAAGTGATCCAGCATTTGCAACCTGGAATAAAAAACAGGACATGAAATAAATCCCAAGCAATGCTGTGAAATGAGAGGAACGGTAATGCTACGATCTCATCCAACCAAAACATTGTATCTTTATTGTAGCAACAAAATCACAGCCTAGCAGAACATACGCTACTGTTCAAAAGTATGGAACAAGTTAAATTGGTTTCATGTTTTTAAAAGAGTCTCTTCTGCTCATCAAGGCTATTTATTTATTTGATCAAAAATACAGTAAATCAGTGAAATATTATTATTATGTAAATCATCTGTTTTCTATGTGAATATATAGTAAAGTGTAATTTATTCCTGTGATCAAAGCTGAATTTTCAGCATCATTACTCCAGTCTTCAGTGTCACATGATCCTTCAGAAATCACTATAATATGATGATCTGATGCTCAAGAAACATTTATGATTATTAACTTCATATTTTTCTGAGAATGATATTTTTTTGGGTTCTTTGATGAATAAAGTTCAAAAGAACAGCATTTATTTAAAATCAAATCTTTTGTAACATTATAAATGTCTTTACTGTCACTTTTGATCAATTTAATGTGTCCTTGATTAATAGTATTAATTTATGTAAAGAAATATTCTTACTGACCACAAACTTTTGAATGGTAGTGTGTCTGATCTTTAATATACAGCTGGACTTACAGTATTTATAGACTTATATAATATTCACGTTACCCAAAATGTCACATGAAATACAGAAAGAAAGAGAAGATAAAAATGTTGTTGCACAACACTATGTCATATGACAAAAATAAAGAAATTTGGCGCTATTACTTTGAAGATTTTAATTGCATGTAATTATGCGTCATTTACTGTTATTACTATAGTAAGTACATGAAACATATGTAACCGACACTGTAAAATAAAGTTGTGATAAAGCATAACTAAGTATTTAGTGTACTTTTGTGTGCTAAATTGGAACAACTTGTATATAACTATACTTTAAGTATATGCCTGTGTCGGGACTAATTGCATGCTTGATTAGTGATATTAAAGTGTACTTTATTTGTGTTACAAGTACATTACAAATTCATTACGAGTGTCTTAAAAACATACAAGCATATGTATTTTATTTGAGTAAAAAGTATATTCTCAGTAATACCTTTGGCTTATTCCAAATACTACAAATTGCACTTTGTCTTCAAGAACAAATGCACATTAATAAACAAATACTTAGATTATACAATTACTTAGCTATACTTTGTACAATATATTATTGTATACTATAATGTATTTTGAAAGTATACTTTCCATGCATTGTTACCAAGGTCATTTCAGCACACAGTTAAAAAATACCTAAAACATATTTAATGGGTTTCAATGGGGACTTTTTTTGTCCTTAAGGTTCTGAGAGGAACTATTTTGTGTTACTATTGTACATTTTTTAAAAGGAAATGGGGGTGAAATAGTAAAATTTCAATAAAAATACACACCTGTGCCAAAATGTATGCAGTTGGCAATTTGATAAATATTTTTTAAAAAACACTGAAAAACACAGAAATGTCCATAAGGTCGCACAAGGGTTAACCCTCAACCAAACCCTAATCCTTCCCAAACCCTATAGTAAGAACACGTATAGTTGCTTTATATTGCTCAGTACTTAAATATAGAATTACACTGTAACAGTGACACCTTAAAATAAAAGTGTAACCGCACACTTCAAGTTAACTAATCATTAACAAACTTGAAGTATACTGAATGAACTTGTCCCCCAGGGTACAGTATGAGCACAGTGAATGAACGCACCTGTGTTTGAAGGAGACATGAGGAAACACGACCCCGAACAGGGCGACGGAGGCGTCGATCACGGACACGCCGAGCGGCAGCGGGCCGGGCACGGCCTCGCCCACAGGAACACGCAGGTATATGGAGGACGGGTCGTGTTCCAGCGCACCGCTGCCCGACGCACTGTTCGGCTGAAGCTGAGGGACACACACACACACCAGGCATTTACAAAACAGTGGAGGACCCGCTTAAAGTGGAAGTGCGCTCGAGAGCCAAAAACGGCATACACCAAAAAATATTCACTTATAAAGCCAGAACCTGTACGCCAGAACCTGCGCAAAATTCCCTTTATACTTTATTTATAGAGCACTTTCAACACCACAAGTGGAACCAAAGTGCTGTACACAAAAAGATAAAATAAAAACCAACACATAAAAACAAATGTAAATATATGACAGTACAAAGCATTTTCAAATGAAATACACCCAATGTAGGAGAAGATTTAACAGAGGAAGGTCACGCAGAAAATGCCCGATCACCTTCACATTTTAAACTGATCATTTGAGCGCAGAGATCCACTGGATCAACAGAGACTGATTATTTATAATTATTTATTTATTTATAATCCCCAGTCAGTGGAAGATTGTTCACAAGCGTCATTTTCCCGAATTAACCATATATGAGCTTACAACGCCTAGTTTTACTATGCATATACTCATCTGCATATCATTTGCATATGCATATTCATTCACATGATACCATGTTTATATGGATGTGTCACATACATTGAGAAAAATCATTTAGTAGCCGATCGTTGCCTTGTTTTTGAATAAATAAATAAAATAGTATAACATTTCAGAGAAAGTTTTTCTCAATCTTTTCCACTGGCCAAACAGTATTTTTAATTGCTTTATATTTTTTAATGGAAAAATATAGGCCTTATTGTACATTATTGATCATTATTTGTGTAAACCACGAGTTCTGCTATTATCATGCATTAAAACAAACATTAAAACACAGCATGCCACAGAAAAAGTGTTCAAAAGCATCGCATCCACTACAAATATTATTTATTAGAATATAAAAAATGTTGTAACTTCTCTGTAATGATTTCATGAAGTTTAAGTGCTTAAATCCATTAATGAGAACAGCATATTTAATCTAAATGTGTATATCAGATGTAAAACAGAGTTTCAATTATTTTCTGTATTTAAACTGTTTAAACTGTTATAGTGACATGCACTGTATTTATGATTAGGACTCATAATGAATATTTAAGTGGTTTTCCTTCATCATGTTCGTACGCAGGATCAGAGTTACTTTCTCCCGTCAAGGTAAATCGCATTTAATGCGTGGGAAGTGGCGTGCGACTCTTTCAGGGCCGGTTTTGAGTAAAGTGAGTTTTTTCTTAAAAAAAGCTAAATAATCTGCCACATGGGGTAAGAAAAATAATCTTAATTCAAACAGAAACAAGATTATTTTTCTTACCCCATTATCAGATAATTTAGCTTGTTTTAAGCAAAAACTCACTACATTTTTATTTCTTTCCCCAGAAAACAAGACTTATGTCATTTTACTCATCTAGTAAATGCATCTTGATTTAAGAGTTGTTAGATATTTGTTAAAAGAAAAGTAAGAGAAGCTTTTTTTGCGGTGAAGGACACTGGTTTCTGCACATCTCACCTGATCCTCGATGGACTTGTGATCGGTTTCCTGAAGCCAGGAGCCCATCAGCACACTGTCGTCGTAATGGCACAGCGAGCGCAGCAGAGACGTGGTGGTGTTGGCGGAGTTATCCGTGAGCGTGAACTCGGCCACCAGCTCGCGCAGGAGAGCGTTAAAGCTGCCTTCGTAAGTCTTGGGCGGCAGCAGAGCCAGGATATCGTAGAGTCGCAGGCGAACCATGGCAGCGCTGGCCTTCAGATGAGCTCCGTGAACCTTGATCACTGCAGGAACACTGCGACACAAAGCTACACTCAAACACACAGTACTGTGGAAAATATAATCAGGTCATTTATCAGTCCTCACTGTCTTTACTGTAAATCCTGCACTGCGTCACACTCACTGGGACATCATGGTCATGGCACACTCGATGGGCGTCATCAGTCTGCGGATCACGTCCTCGGTCAGCAGCTCTGGACAATGGGCCACAAAACTGCGCATGGCTGTGAGGAAGCAGAAACATGATGTCTTCATGATGCGTGTGATAAACAGAGCAGAGAAAGCCATGCAGGGATGATGTGAGGCATTTTACCGCACAGGGCTCCGGAGCGGCCCTCCAGCATCACCTGCCAGCTGAAGGAGTCTCCTCTGGCCTTCTCCGCCTCCAGCTCCTTCTGGGAGCGAGGGAACACGTTACGCCACAGCAGCAGCATCTTGGGCAGGTGGTAACGCACTAAAGACGGTCCTGAGGAGATGAAACAACACGACTGCTAATATTACTGCCATCGTGAAAATGCTTTTAGGCCAGAAACACACTGTGCTTCTGAGCCTCTTCTTTTTTCAGGAGAGATGCTTCACACCGTATTCTAATCAGACTCCAAGATTCCAGTGACATCTATTTGTCCACACCAGATACAACACGACTTCAAGATGGGACAAAATAAATCAAAGCCAATCAGAAAAGCGTGTGGGTGGAGTCACTCTCCAGGTGCACTGCACTCGCAACCAAATCAATCAAAAATATCAGCCAATCAGAAGAGCATGTGGGCGGAGTATCTCTGCAAGTGCACTGCACTCACAACCACATGGATAAGCACAATCAAATTCATAAATATTACACCATTTCAATGATCAAAATATATAATCCTTAATATAATCAAATATATAATCATATGTTTGTCTTGTTACTATAATGATAGTTATGTACACTATAATGGATTATAAGATAATTAACGGGTATGATTTGAAAACAGTTTCTTCTCAAATCAATATTTCATGTCCCCATCATTATTTGCGTGGTGTGTAATAAGTGTCAAGACCGTAAATTATCCTTTAAATGTCCGTCTTGTTTGAAGTTGTTCATTCTCTAGGCTCAAAGCTCAAGACTTTTTCATCACAGAAGTTTCACGTTTAGTAAGCTAATAAAAAAGCTTTCATGTCTAATTATTCTCATACAGTAGTGGGGAAACGTGATGTCTGGCATAGGAAAACTTGACAACTTCACCCTTTTTCAGATATTATTAAAAATGTGTACAAGATTTTGCAAGCATATTGCGTAGTTGTTCTTTGAGTCAACTGTTTTATTTGTGATCACACAATGTAACATGACAAATTGTGAACAAAAGCACAAACAAGAGAGAACCAAACAAATTAATAATGGATTAGGTTATAGACAATGTTTGCTTTTCCTGTCAGCTTTTCGTTCTTCTATGCAGTTTTTTGCATAGTAAAATAAAAACTGTAGCTGTAGTTAGCCTTTTTTGCTAAATAATTTAGCTCAACTATATAAAAATATATAAACTGCCGTTCAAAAGTTTGGGATCGGTAAGATTTTTATGTTTTTAAAAGAAGTCTCTTCTGCTCACCAAGGCTGTATTTATTTGATCAAAAATACTGTAAAAACAGTGAAATATTATTATAATGTAAATCAGCTGTTTTCTATGTGAATATATAGTAAAGTGTATTTTTTCCTGTAATTTATTATTATAATTAACAATATTATTGATCTGCCTACATTGACAGCATTATATGAGAACTGAACTGAGCTAGACATCACGGTTTTCTCCAGAGCGGCTATATAAATATATAAATGAACTAAATTAATAACTTCTTAAAAACAAAAATTAAACATCACTGAACTTACTTAAGCTGGACTGTGACGCTAGCTTCTTCTGGAAACAAACTTTGTTGCATTATTTTCCCGTTGTCTCTGTTAAGCTGCTTTGAAACAATCTGTATTGTTATACAGAGTTATAAATAAAGGTGACTTGCCTTAACACCAGAACCCATGTGGATGGACTCACCTAAGGTCATGAGCGCTCCTAACAGCAGCCAGCCGGCCTGAGTCCGCTGGAGAGACAGACGGCTGTTCTGCGCTGCCGATCGCAGCAGATCCTCAGCTATACTCACCACCATCTGAAACACACCACTCACTGTCAGGCTCGGTTACAGCATTCAGATACAGGTGCTTCTCTACAGGAGTCTCGTATTTCTGCACGCACGTATACACATTCTTCTAAAGCTGTACATTTAAAGGAATGTTAAACTACTGGCTCTGTGTGTTCTATTATAGTTATTGTAGAGTCAAACCAAAATTTATTCAGACACCTTCAAAATATCAGGGAGGCAGTGGAGACAGAGTGGGATCGGGAGGGGAGGCAGTGGAGATTCAGACTGCGATCGGGAGGGAGGCAGTGGAGACTCAGACTGGGATCGGGAAGAGAGGCAGTGGAGACTCAAGACTGCGATCGGGAGGGGAGGCAGTGGAGACTCAGACTGGGATCGGAGGGAGGCAGTGGAAACTCAGACTGGGATCTGGAGGGGAGGCAGTGGAGACTCAGACTGGGATCGGGAGGGGAGGCAGTGGAGACTCAGACTGGGATCGGGAGGGGAGGCAGTGGAGACTCAGACAGGGATCGGGAGGGGAGGCAGTGGAGACTCAGACAGGGATCGGGAGGGGAGGCAGTGGAGACTCAGACTGGGATCCGGGGGGAGGCAGTGGAGACTCAGACTGGGATCGGGAGGGGAGGCAGTTCAGACTCAGACAGGGATCGGGAGGGGAGGCAGTTCAGACTCAGACTGGGATCGGGAGGGGAGGCAGTGGAGACTCAGACTGGGATCGGGAGGGGAGGCAGTGGAGACTCAGACTGGGATCGGGAGGGGAGGCAGTGGAGACTCTGACTGGGATCGGGGGGAGGCAGTGGAGACTCAGACTGGGATCGGGGGGGAGGCAGTGGAGACTCAGACAGGGATCGGGAGGGGAGGCAGTGGAGACTCAGACAGGGATCAGGAGGGGAGGCAGTGGAGACTCAGACTGGGATCGGGGGGGAGGCAGTGGAGACTCAGACTGGGATCGGGAGGGGAGGCAGTGGAGACTTAGACTGGGATCAGGGGGGAGGCAGTGGAGACTCAGACAGGGATCGGGAGGGGAGGCAGTGGAGACTCAGACAGGGATCGGGAGGGGAGGCAGCGGAGACTCAGACAGGGATCGGGAGGGGAGGCTGTGGAGACTCAGACTGGGATTGGGGGGAGGCAGTGGAGACTCAGATAGGGATCAGGAAGGGAGGCAGTGGAGACTAAGACTGGGATCAGGAGGGGAGGCAGTGGAGACTCAGACTGGGATCGGGGGGGAGGCAGTGGAGACTCAGACAGGGATCAGGAAGGGAGGCAGTGGAGACTAAGACTGGGATCGGGAAGGGAGGCAGTGGAGACTCAGACTGGGATCAGGGGGGAGGCAGTGGAGACTCAGACTGGGATCTGGAGGGAGGGAGGCAGTGGAGACTCAGACCTTGCCCTTGGAGTGTGGGATGCCCAGAGGACACTGATGGACTCCTCCCAGCAGAGCCGCCATGGCGAAGCTGTACCCGCTCACGGCCTCAGGCGAGTTCTTCAGGTTGTTGATGCACTCCGCGCAGCGGTCCAGCAGAGGCGTGAGCTGGTGTGGAAGAGCGACAGAAACGCAACGCAGACACCAGGCAGCCGACAGACGAGCCGCCATACTCGGGTGGAGCAGCACAGACGTCACCGTCTCCAGAAAACCTGCACACATCATCACAGGACGGCCAGATAGTGAGCGGATTATGCTGCTAACGGTGTCGACATGAATGAATTAAAGGGATAGAGTCTTCACAAGAATCTTCATTTACTCTCCTGCTTATCATTATAAACCTATAACAACTTTCATTCATCTTTTTCACCACCTCCTGTGGAGAAAATTTAGATTTTAAATGTTGTTTATTAGTCTATGTGGTGTTTTTAATGTATGCTTTCAGACAAACCATGTGTAAATTCATAAGTCAACACCATTTGCTAAGTATTTTCTCCTTAAAAGGCAGTGAACCAAAGACAGTGTCAAAAACACGGTTTGAAATCGCTGGTGTTTCTGACGTCACAGACTATCCTGTAGCCAATCACATCATGAGAGGGGCGGGCTTTTGCATATCATTAACGGCGAACTAGCCGGGGAGTCTCGAGAAACGCCAGGTTATCCCAGTATATATTTCTGTTCATATAAAAAAAAATCGGGTAGATTTAGCAATATAGCGGGTTTATGGACTGAGATGGGGAACGGGAACATAGTTTGTGTAACACTAACACATTATTAGCTGTGATAACATAGTCAAGCAAAATACTAATAATATTAATTACCATTATGTGTCTGACGTAAAGAGAAAACTTTTTGTGCAGCGTTTACCTCAGTAAGTTGGCCAAGTGGATCTCTGAGCTGGTGTGAGTGAGTGGAGGCGGGACTAATTTGCATATTCATAGAACCGCATGTACTAAGTGAGACATGGGTGTCGAGTTACATTCAAGCTATTTTAAGGCATGAAAAAAAATTTAACAGGAAAAAAAATTTAAATATGTCATTTTGGTGATCAAAGACGCGTTTTAAAGAATAGAATTATTGACTACAGGGGGACTGATGAAATCCAAAACACTTCTTTCCCTCCATTGAAAGTCCATGTAATCAAAACTTTCAAGCTACAAAAGTTCATAAAGACATTTACATTTAGTCATTAAGCAGACGCCTTGTCCAAAAAGATTGTAAAAGAACTCCACATCAAATATGGAATTAGGAAGTTCAATCGTTTTTGGCTTGAACAATTCTCATAAGTTCTCGAGCTTTTGTTTACCATATTTTATGACCTCTATGTGCATTATGTTTATATGTGAATAAAAGCCTTAATTAAATCGGTTAATCATATAAAGTGATCTTGTCTCCTCAGAAGACTTGGATTAAATCGTTCCATTCATATTGATGTATCTTTGAAGCATCAGGGTTTTGGATGAAGAGACTGTCAGTGGAGGGACAGAAATATTTTAGATTTCATTAAAAATATTGAAGATGAGTTTCATGAGTTTAGAAGATGAACAAAAGTCTTAAAGGAGAACTCCGGGCAAATTTTAAGTTAATCTTGATCGTTAAACCTTTGTGAGTACTGACTATAGAAAAAAAAACGAACCGGATTGGTGCTTGCTACGCGGAGCTGCGACCGCGAATGCCCAGAGCTCCCACCCAGCTAAAACGGCAGCTATGGGGGCATGGACATAAAGAGCGTTTTTGAGCCTCTTAACAGATACAAAATGCAATTAAAATGTCTGTCCAACATGAACAGGGACCCTACATGTGAACAAGATACGTTTAGAAACTTAGCCATTGTTTCAACTCACCTAAATAGTCTTTTAGACGGCAAGCTGTAGTCTCGCGCTGCAGTCCCGTGCTGTAGCCGGAAATGGTAAACAATGTCCAGGTGGGAGGAGCGTTGATCATGTGCGACGAGTTATGATCAGAGTTGCTTACAAGTGAAGAAGAAATGGTTCGTGTTTGTGCCTTTCCGAATTGTGGCAACAGAATGCGAAAATATAAGAGCTTAAATTTTCATCGTCTTCCTTTTCATGACCTCGAGATTCTGCAGTTGTGGCTAGTTGTACTTCAACTTGTGCAAACTCCCGTAGAAGTACTACGCGCTAAAGATTACCGCATTTGCAGCGAACACTTTGACAAGGATGACTACACACACTCAACACAGCGGGGCCGTTTGAAGAAAAATGCCATTCCATGTACGATGACGGGTGCAACCACTGTGGAGGTAATGTAAACTTTATTTATCCTTCCATTTGGGCACACACGGCATGAGGAGAGATGTGCATGAATGTTTTTGTAGTCTTATTTACAAAGCTTTAATTATTTCAATAGCTTCTTCGACTTGAATTGTAATTGTATTGTTGTATTCGCTGCAAATGCGGTAATCTTTAGCGCGTAGTACTTCTACGGGAGTTTGCACATCAAGTTGAAGTACAACTAGCCACAACTGCAGAATCTCGAGGTCATGAAAAGGAAGACAATGAAAATTTAAGCTCTTATATTTTCGCATTCTGTTGCCACAATTCGTAAAGGCACAAACACGAACCATTTCTTCTTCACTTGTAAGCAACTCTGATCATAACTTGTCGCACATGATCAACGCTCCTCCCACCTGGACATTGTTTACCTTTTCCGGCTACAGCATGGGACTGCAGCGCGAGACTACAGCTAGCCGTCTAAAATACTATTTAGGTGAGTTGAAACAATGGCTAAGTTTCTAAACGTATCTTGTTCACATGTAGGGTCCCTGTTCATGTTGGACAGACATTTTAATTGCATTTTGTATCTGTTAAGAGGTTCAAAAACGCTCTTTATGTCCATGCCCCCATAGCTGCCGTTTTAGCTGGGTGGGAGCTCTGGGCATTCGCGGTCGCAGCTCCGCGTAGCAAGCACCAATCCGGTTCGTTTTTTTTTCTATAGTCAGTACTCACAAAGGTCTAACGATCAAGATTAACTTAAAAATTGCCCGGAGTTCTCCTTTAAGGGTTTGGAACAAAATTTTACATTTTAGATATATGTAATATATACATATAGGAGGAAAGACTTTGTTTGTTTTGGCAAATGTCCATGTCTCATCAAACTTGTCATCATAACATCAACTACAAATTCCATATTTATATCAAATAGTGTAGCCATCTCTATAAATTTTTTTTTTTTTAAAGCTGAATCATAAGTGGACCTTTCAAAATGCTAATGACCCAAAGTATGCTAGCAACAAGGAAAACGGAAAAAAGGAGCACCTCAGAAGAAATAAATGGAGCATGTTGGGATGGATGGATTCTCAGACCATGATAATTACACATGCCTAAAATACAGTATATCTGCCAAAAATGG
The DNA here is from genome assembly GCF_051911475.1 of Siphateles boraxobius. NCBI lineage: Eukaryota > Metazoa > Chordata > Actinopteri > Cypriniformes > Leuciscidae > Siphateles > Siphateles boraxobius. Next base: position 34,965,641 of record NW_027508799.1, on the reverse strand, counting down.
CACTAGAAAAGTGCTATTAAAATTAAGTATCAGGGTGAAATTTAGCTTGAACATCCATAGTAATGAAATATAAATATAAAAACACTTTTGATTAAACATGCCACCTGGGATGTTTGTCTGGTTTTGTACCCGACCGCTACATGCAGTGGTTATGTGCATTTCTCCTACCGACGGATGGCTCCAGGATTAGCGGGGAGGCCGTGGTGCTCAGACTCTGGACCAAACTGCCCAGCTCTTTCAGCGCGCACACCATCACATGCTGACTAGCCGACACGTCAGCGGCTCCAGCGCGGCTCTCGCTGCTCGGGTCGTTCACCACCGCCTCTGTGTGGAAGAGAGCACAGTCATGAGCGTCTATATTCACACTGAGCGATCGACCAGTCATCGCTGTCAGGACCAGTGTAGGGGATGGTTACCTTTAAAAGTTATGTGCTACAAGATTGCGTTACTCCCTAAAAAAGTAACTCATTGGGTTAATTCCAGCCGCTCACTTGCTACGTTCTTGAACGAATCAGGCTTTGAATAAAACGGTTGTATGAATGATTCAATGACTCACTTAAGACAGTGAACTGTAGATTCAATTGGTTTATTTAAAAAAAAAAAAAATCACTTCTAAAAATGAAAGTTATTTATTAGCATCAATAGTTCCATGAACAACCTTTAACATCCATGAAATCTTTCCATTGCATAAAAGGGTTTTTTTAGAGTGGAAAAAGGGTTTTAAAAAAAAATATTGAACAAATCAGGCTTTTGAACAAATCGGTTGTATAAATGATTCAATGACTCACATAAAGACAGTGACTTGCTGCCATCTATTTAAAAGGTAAATAAAAGGTTCTTTAAAATATTAAAATGTTTTTCACACAAAGAAAAACATGGTTCTTTAAGAACTGATCAATGAAAGGTTCTTTGAGGAACCCAAAATGGCAAAAAAAAACCATTTGGATCCATTATTTTTAAGAGTGTAACATCCTATTATTCTTATTAAATTTACTGATTATATGTATGAATTTGATGTAAAATATCATTCATATATGAAGGATTAGGGCTGAGCAGCGATTAATCTCATTCCAAAATAAAAGTTTGTGTTTCCATAATATAGGTTGTGCACTGTGTATAATTATTTTGTTTATATAAATACACACACAATCATGTATTTATTAGATAAATGTTTGCATGTATATATTTTGTATAATTCACATGTATAATTCACATTATATATATAATTTATACATTATATATATATATAAATACAATTTTTCTTAAATATATACATTCATGTGTGTATATACAAAATAATTATACAAAGTACACACACATATATTATGGAAACAAACTTATTTTGGATGCGATTAATCGTTTGAACAGCCCTAGAAAAAAAAAAAGCCCAATAACCGAGGAAAAATGTGATTTCAGACACATGGATGAGTATCACTGGTTGTGAATTACTCTTATAATCTGTCACAGTGTGATGTCCATCTTACCCACAGCTCTCATCTGTTTGCTGATGGCCAGGCAGATTTCCTTGGCAGCAGCGATTTGAGCTTTCTCTCCCAGCAGACCTCCCAGCGTCGCCCGCAAGGCGAAGGACACGCAGCGGCGGGAATACACGGCCTCCACGTGAGTCTGTGTGGCGCGCGGGTGAGCCACCAGCTCCAGCAGATGAGACAGAAACACTGCAAAGTTACGCTCCAGCCACTGGCCGCCCAGAGTCGTGACGAACACAACATACGCCTGCATGCAGAGAGACACCGGTGAGCAGATGATTACACATGTAATGCAGTGAATAAAACCTTCTGTTGCTTTATAGTTTAAAATAAAACAGAGTTTGGTCATAGCTGAGATAAACCCACAGCATTGTAGGAGTTATGATCAAATCATCACGCAGAGCAGATCATCATTTTTGTTTAAAGTCCCCCTGTAGTCAATAACTTTATCCCTTAAAACTCATCTTTGATCATCAAAATTACATATTTAAATGTTTTTTTCCTTGAAAATAATGTCTTCATGCCCTAAAATAGCTTGAATGTAACTCGACACCCTTGGCTCATTAAACATATGCGGTTCTATGAATATGCAAATGAGTAGTTTGTGACATCAGAAACACTAGCGATTTCAAACCGAGTTTTTGTGCAGGTTCACTGCAGTTTTAAGAAGAAAATACTCAGCAATGCTGTCGACATGAATTTACACATGTCTTGAAGCATATTAAAAACACCACATAGACACATAAACAACATTAAAAGCTGAATTTTCCCCACAGGGGTGCTTTAAATCTCATGTTCCTGTAATCTTGAATCAGAATAACTTCCTCTTGCAGCATCTCTTCTCTTCTCTGATGATGTGGGCGGGGCAACCTGTCACTCACATGAGATCAGCCAATAGCAAACCACAACCATCCAACCAATTTCCCACAGACACAATCAAGCCCCGCCCACATGTGTTTACAGAAGCGTTGCACTCGCATATACGGCATAATAGAGGAAGAAAAGACTGCGTCTGAATATTTTTACTCCGCTTACATGTCTGTATGCACAAATATTAATTTTGTTAATGGTTTCAAACATTGGTTATGTTCTTGAAGTATTTCAGTAGCAGATCTGGTTTCCTGCATGGTATCTGCATTTATCTGTATTGTTCATACATACATAATTATATAAAATCTAAGTCCGTAATTGTGTTTAACTGTTTTACTAAGAATCAAAATGATAGGGACAGACCAAACGAATTGTCACTATGAGTGAGTGTGAGAGTGAGTGTGAGAGAGAGAGTCAGTGTGAGTGAGTGTGAGTGCTACTGTGAGTGTGTGTGAGTGTGTGTGTGTGTGTGTGTGTGTGTGTGTGTGTGTGTGTGTGTGTGTGTGTGTGTGTGTGTGTGTGTGTGTGTGTGTGTGTGTGTATGTGTGTGTGTGTGTGTGTGTGTGTGTGTGTGTGTGTGTGTGTGTGGTGGCTTCAGTCTCACCTGAGTGACTCCGACGCGCACCTCTCGGCTGACCGAGGCTCCTTTCAGCATCTCTCCTCCACTCTTCAGGAACCCTGATCCTCCACGCAGGAACCCTGTGGACATCAGCTCCAGAACCTCCTCGAGAGTCGCTCGCTTCACGTTCTGCCGCATCACTGACACAGACACACACACGTGGCATACAGTCAAACCAAAAGTTATTCAGATACCATTTTGATTGATATTTTTCTACTAGTGTGTGCAGGACACTATAGTTCATTTATGTAAGTGAGGAGAGCAAAATAAAGTAAACTGTGAGATATTACACCCAAAAATTCTTCATACAGTGACTACCAGAAAAAATTATAAAAATTTGGGACCAAAAATGATTCGGACACTTTGAGCTGATCATGTTTTGCTGAAGTGTTTTTTCTTTAATTGCTAATGCACCTTTTTACACCACAGACTGAACAACATGAAGCATTGCTTGGTGATTGTTTGAGCTAAACTGGTATTATCTAATTGTGTAGTTAAATTTAACAGCTGACAGATATTCAACATAATTCATGTGTGAGACAGTCTAACAGAAGGATGGTGTGTGTATGCAGGCAGGTGTGTGTGTGTGTGTTTGTACTGGGCAGTTGTGTGTGTGCGAGCAGGTGTGAGTATGCGGTCAGGTGTGTGTGCGTTTGTGTACGGGCAGGTGTGTGTGTGTGTGTCTCACCGGTGGCCTGTTTGGGCACGAGCGCAGTTGCCATGGCGGTTCCCAGGAGTGAGGACACAGCGACACGCACACCGTAAGTCGAGCCCTCCAGAGCCTTGAAACACAGAGTCGCCACGTTCTCCAGCTCAGTGGTCCAGATGAACACGGCCTCGTTCTGCAGCTCTAGCAGACACTGACCAATCACATCCACATCATCATCATCATCATCATCATCATCTGGCCCAATCACAATCAGCTCTAACAAACATCACATCTGGGAATATTCGACTCGATAAAGAGTCTGCTCTTCTGCTCACCAAGGCTGCATTTATTTGATCTAAAATACTAAAAACACTTTAAAAACAATGAAATATCATTCCAATGTAAGTCAGCTATTTTGTGAATATGTGAATATATAGTAAAGTGTAATTTATTCCTGTGATCAAAGCTGAATTTTCAGCATCATTACACCAGTCTTCAGTGTCACATGATCCTTCAGAAATCACTATAATATGTTGATTTGATGCTCAAGAAAAATTTATGATTATTATCAATGTTGAAAACAGTCGTGCTGCTACATGCTTCTGTGGGAACTGTGAGCGTGTATGAGCGTGTGTGAGCGCATGTGTGTGAGCGTGTGCATGTGTGTGTGAGCGTGTGTGTGTGAACCTCCTCACCTTGGCGACGGCGCAGCGGACGGCCATGGATCTGTCGGTGAGCATCGAGCGCGTGTTCTTATAGATGTCTCTGTGACACGAGGCCGCCGCTCCACCGAGACCACTGAGAACTTTCTGCAGACTCAGCAGGATCTCGCCTCGACCCTGAGCCTGAAACACACACACACACACCGCAGCTTGAGAAACAGTGCTGAAGGAGAGGAGTAACAGGTTAGAGCTGCGACCACACACACTCATACACAGACCTGCTGTACCTCTGCACTCTTCACACACACACACACACACACACACACACACACACACACACACACACACACACACACACACACACACACACACACACACACACACAGCTGCTGTACCTCTGCACTCTTCAGGGCTTTCAGGAGGTTGTTGATGGTTTCAGGGAAAGAGCTGCCCAGCATTCGGCCCATCCGCTCGTAGAACGCCCCGACACACTCCACTGCAGCGCTGCACACATGCGTCAATGTGAGTGAGTGAGTGTGAGAGTATGTGTGTGAGTAAGTATGAGTGAGTAAGAGAGTGAGAGAGAGAGAGAGAGAGAGAGAGAGAGAGAGAGAGAGTGAGTATGAGTGAGTGAGTATGAGTGAGTATGAGTGAGTGAGTATGAGAGAGTGAGTATGAGAGAGTGAGTATGAGAGAGTGAGTATGAGTGAGTGAGTATGAGTGAGTGAGTATGAGTGAGTGAGTATGAGTGAGTATGAGTTGAGTGAGTATGAGTGAGTGAGTATGAGAGTGAATATGAGAGTGAATATGAGTGAGTGAGTATGAGTGAGTGAGAGAGAGAGAGTGAGTATGAGTGAGTTAGAGAGTGATTATGAGTGAGTGAGTATGAGTGAGTGAGTATGAGTGAGTATGAGAGAGTGAGAATGAGTGAGTGAGTATGAGAGAGTGAGTATGAGAGAGTGAGTATGAGTGAGTGAGTATGAGTGAGTAAGAGAGTGAGAGAGAGTGAGAGAGAGAGAGAGAGAGAGAGAGTGAGTGAGTTAGACAGTGAGTATGAGTGAGTATGAGTGAGGGAGTATGAGAGAGTGAGAATGAGAGAGTGAGTATGAGAGAGTGAGTATGAGAGAGTGAGAATGAGAGAGTGAGAATGAGAGAGTGAGTATGAGAGAGTGAGTATGAGTAAGTGAGTATGAGTGAGTGAGTATGAGTGAGTGAGTATGAGTGAGTGAGTATGAGTGAGTGAGTATGAGAGAGTGAGAATGAGTGAGTGAGTATGAGTATGAGTGAGTGAGTATGAGTGAGTGAGTATGAGTGAGTGAGTATGAGTGAGTAAGTATGAGTGAGTATGAGAGAGTGAGCATGAGTGAGTGAGTATGAGAGAGTATGTGTGAGTGAGTATGAGTGAGTGAGTATGAGAGAGTATGAGTGAGTGAGTATGAGTGAGTGAGAATGAGTGAGTGAGTATGAGAGAGTGAGTATGAGAGAGTGAGTATGAGTGAGTGAGTATGAGAGAGTGAGTATGAGTGAGTATGAGAGAGTGAGAATGAGTGAGTGAGTATGAGAGAGTGAGTATGAGTGAGTGGGTATGAGAGAGTGAGTATGAGTGAGTATGAGAGAGTGAGAATGAGTGAGTGAGTATGAGAGAGTGAGTATGAGAGAGTGAGTATGAGAGAGTGAGTATGAGAGAGTGAGTATGAGTGAGTGGGTATGAGAGAGTGAGTATGAGAGAGTGAGTATGAGAGAGTGAGTATGAGAGAGTGAGTATGAGAGAGTGAGTATGAGAGAGTGAGTATGAGTGAGTGGGTATGAGAGAGTGAGTATGAGAGAGTGAGTATGAGAGAGTGAGTATGAGTGAGTGGGTATGAGAGAGTGAGTATGAGAGAGTGAGTATGAGAGAGTGAGTATGAGTGAGTGGGTATGAGAGAGTGAGTATGAGAGAGTGAGTATGAGAGAGTGAGTATGAGAGAGTGAGTATGAGAGTGGTGGTGAGTGAGTGAGTGAGTATGAGAGAGTGAGAATGAGAGAGTGAGTATGAGAGAGTGAGTGAGGAGAGAGTGAGAATGAGAGAGTGAGAATGAGAGAGTGAGTATGAGTGAGTGAGTATGAAAGAGTGAGAATGAGTGAGTGAGTATGAGAGAGTGAGAATGAGAGAGTGAGTATGAGAGAGTGAGTATGAGAGAGTGAGTATGAGAGAGTGGTATGAGAGTATTAGTGAGTGAGTATGAGTGAGTGAGTATGAGAGTGAGTATGAGAGTGAGTATAAGTGAGTGAGTATGTGTGAGTGAGTATAAGTGAGTGAGTATGAGTGAGTGAGTATGAGTGAGTGAGTATGAGTGAGTATGAGAGAGTGAGTATGAGAGAGTGAGTATGAGAGAGTGAGTATGAGTGAGAATGATTGAGAGTGAGTGAGTATAAGTGAGTGAGTATGAGTGAGTGATAGGGCTGTCAAAATTGGTCTAAAATGACGTTCGAATATTCCCTCTAAAAAACACATATGTGACCTGATCCAGCAAAATGAGTCACAGTGACCCAAATTTAAAAATTGAGATTTTGGTATTAATGGAAAGAGGAGACCATAAGCTTTCAATTGATATCCTAGTCAAAGTCATACCTTGAATGGTTTTAAAGATATACACATTTGAATTATGGTCGTCTGCCCTCTTTTTCCAATTGAAAACCTGAGAAAATCGCCTTTAAAGTTTTTTGCCCGTTTTTTGTTCATATCTTTCAAAATCCATTACATTTAAAGGGGTAAACTATTTATTTTACAGCTTAATTTGACCAAAGACATTAATATATAAATGCTATTAAACCAGGCTGAAGCTCAAATTATTTTAAAAGTTTTTATTTGAATAAATAATTTAACAGTAGGCCTACCTTTTACAAAAATGTTCTAAAATCAGAAAGATTTAACAGAGGTGCTACATTTTTGCTTGAGAGAGACGGTGTGTGTGTGTGTGTGTGTGTGTGTGTGTGTGTGTGTGTGTGTGTGTGTGTGTGTGTGTGTGTGTGTGTGTGTGTGTGTGTGTGTGTGTGTGTGTGTGTAAGAGAAAGTGAGAGAGGCAGAGAGACAAGGAAACAGAGATCAAATAATGCTAGTCTATGCAATCATATCTTAGTGTAGGCTAGTTGACAATAACAGCGTAACAAATTCATAACGGAGATACCAACAGTTAAATATTGGGTTAATCAAACACATTGTAATGGATTCTCCTTGCAGATAAATAGCTACACTCATTCACATTTGTCAATCACGTTATGTCAATCACGCGTGCACACTACGAAACTTTCATCCGTTATATAAAAACAATCGTAAGTTTTTCGCATCCGTAGCAAGCAGTTTGAATGGTGTTTTGACAATTCGGAGCCACCGAATCAATACGAAAAAACGCATACGAAAAAAACGCGGACTCAGTGTGCAATGGCCAGGGGGCTTGATGACGCTTTGGCAACTTTGCTCGCTTTTGACAGCGAGCAAAACATATTTAAATAAACATATTTAATGTTTCTGAGGAGATCTGCTAGCTTGTTTATTACACAGAGCGCTCGCTCGAGTCTGACAGGAGGGTGGCTGGACCAATCGCGTGCCGGTCAGTCGAAACGGCTTCCCATCGACAAATGATCAGCATTTGTGTACATTTCTAAGCTTTTTGATTGGTTCTATACAACGTGTAACACCATTTAAAGAGCAGAGATAGTGACGTTTCAGGGGATACCCGGGAAATGCTCAGAGGTGACGAGAGGAGTTGAGAAAAGCAATGTTCATTTCCAGCGAATTTAGTAAAACTTTGTACACTTTAATAGTAATTTAAATACCTTTACTCAATTATCTGGACTGCGAAACTTTGGGAGATTATTTTTGAATGTCTGTTCTTTGAAATTAGCAACAAAAAAAAAAAAACTATTATTTCATTGTTTTTCCACATAATCGGCCCATATCTTAAAATAGAACGTTGCGACTTCCGGCTCATTTCGCCAGATCGGGTCACATATTGGAACAATTTGAACATCTGTGTGGCATATTGGAACAATTTGAACATCTGTGTGGCGAGAAGGGCGTGGTCTTGCGAAATCTGTAGCGAGAGAGAGAGGAGCAAGCCGAGAGGTGAGTAAGTAGGTCAAGTGTAGATGATGAACACCTGTGTCTGATTGCAGTAATTGGCGTGGAGAGACCGCATAAAAGCTGGCGGGAACGAGGGAGAGGGTGAGAGAGAAGGCCTCGGGACTCGTACATGACAAGCGGACTGAAAGCTGTTACAGCAGGAAGAGTGTTCGTCTAACGTGAACTGAGAGCTGATTCCGCGGGAGGAATATTTTATGTTCGTTGCTGTAGCGAGGCTACGGTGAATGCGCATGTGGCACGACTTTTGTTCACCATTTTTGTTTATTTTAATAAAAGTACGAGTCCCAGTCATGCCGACCCTGTCTTCTTCCTTCCACCCACACTGAACCTCATCACAATCTGGTTGCGCATTTAGTCAATGACGCGCATTACGTCAAAAACAGGACAAATTAATACAAAGAGACATAACTACTTGTATAGGTAGTTTATTTACATTTAAACATATTTACCAACGTATTACCTACACAAGAACAAGTAAATCAACTAATGGCCAAGACCGCAGAGCTCACTCTGGCTCGCTCGCTCACTCGCAGGCACTCTTTCTCTCCCTTTCTCTCTCGCCCTCACCCTCATGCTCTATTCGCATAACGGTTTAAATGAACAACAACAATAAACAAATGTTGAGAGCTGATCAAGAGTTTTGTGCAAGCAATTTAAGATCGCGACTCTTGTCCCAAATATAGCAGGCTCGCAAAGCAGACAGCCTCTGCTACCGCGGCGTGTTTTTCCACATTCGAATTTTAATTTTCACTTTTGAAATTCTGTTTTTTAAAACTATTCGAATATATATTCAAATTTAGAATATTCGTTGACAGCCCTAGTGAGTGAGTATGAGTGAGTGAGCATGAGTGAGTGAGCATGAGTGAGTGAGCATGAGTGAGTGAGCATGAGTGAGTGAGCATGAGTGAGTGAGCATGAGTGAGTGAGCATGAGTGAGTGAGCATGAGTGAGTGAGCATGAGTGAGTGAGTATGAGTGAGTGAGTGAGCATGAGTGAGTGAGTGAGCATGAGTGAGTGAGTATGAGTGAGTGAGTATGAGTGAGTGAGTATGAGTGAGTGAGTGAGCATGAGTGAGTGAGTGAGCATGAGTGAGTGAGTATGAGTGAGTGAGTGAGTGAGTGAGTATGAGAGAGTGAGTATGAGAGAGTGAGTATGAGTGAGTGAGTATGAGTGAGTGAGTATGAGTGAGTGAGTATGAGTGAGTGAGTATGAGTGAGTGAGTGAGCATGAGTGAGTGAGCATGAGTGAGTGAGCATGAGTGAGTGAGCATGAGTGAGTGAGTATGAGTGAGTGAGTATGAGTGAGTGAGTATGAGTGAGTGAGTATGAGTGAGTGAGTATGAGTGAGTGAGTGAGTATGAGTGAGTGAGCATGAGTGAGTGAGCATGAGTGAGTGAGCATGAGTGAGTGAGTATGAGTGAGTGAGTATGAGTGAGTGAGTATGAGTGAGTGAGCATGAGTGAGTGAGCATGAGTGAGTGAGCATGAGTGAGTGAGCATGAGTGAGTGAGCATGAGTGAGTGAGCATGAGTGAGTGAGTATGAGTGAGTGAGTATGAGTGAGTGAGTGAGCATGAGTGAGTGAGTATGAGTGAGTGAGTGAGTGAGTGAGTATGAGAGAGTGAGTATGAGAGAGTGAGTATGAGTAAGTGAGTATGAGTGAGTGAGTATGAGTGAGTGAGTATGAGTGAGTGAGTGAGCATGAGTGAGTGAGCATGAGTGAGTGAGCATGAGTGAGTGAGCATGAGTGAGTGAGCATGAGTGAGTGAGTATGAGTGAGTGAGTATGAGTGAGTGAGTATGAGTGAGTGAGTATGAGTGAGTGAGTATGAGTGAGTGAGCATGAGTGAGTGAGTGAGCATGAGTGAGTGAGCATGAGTGAGTGAGCATGAGTGAGTGAGTATGAGTGAGTGAGCATGAGTGAGTGAGTATGAGTGAGTGAGTATGAGTGAGTGAGTATGAGTGAGTGAGTATGAGTGAGTGAGTATGAGTGAGTGAGTGAGTATGAGTGAGTGAGTATGAGTGAGTGAGTATGAGTGAGTGAGTATGAGTGAGTGAGCATGAGTGAGTGAGTATGAGTGAGTGAGTATGAGTGAGTATGAGTGAGTGAGCATGAGTGAGTGAGTATGAGTGAGTGAGTATGAGTGAGTATGAGTGAGTGAGTATGAGTGAGTGAGTATAAGTGAGTGAGCATGAGTGAGTGAGCATGAGTGAGTGAGCATGAGTGAGTGAGCATGAGTGAGTGAGCATGAGTGAGTGAGCATGAGTGAGTGAGTATGAGTGAGTGAGCATGAGTGAGTGAGCATGAGTGAGTGAGCATGAGTGAGTGAGCATGAGTGAGTGAGCATGAGTGAGTGAGCATGAGTGAGTGAGCATGAGTGAGTGAGCATGAGTGAGTGAGTGAGTATGAGTGAGTGAGTGAGTGAGTATGAGTGAGTGAGTATGAGTGAGTGCGTGAGTGAGTATGAGTGAGTGAGCGTGTGTGTGTGTGTGTGTGTGTGTGTGTGTGTGTGTGTGTGTGTGTGTGTGTGTGTAGTTGAGCACACTCACAGTTTGGTGGGTAAATAAGCAGCGGTGTCATCTTTGCTCCTGATGATGTCGTTGCACCGGTCGAGTGTCTGGAAGACGGTGAAGGTGTCGCCGATGGAGTAAAGCACCGCCAGGTTCTTGGAGAGCAGCTTACGAGTGGGCGGCCCGGGGGAACTACTGATCAACCCCGTCAGCTGCTCCACCAGCTGCTTCTGCTTCTCCTTCACATCCACCTACACACACACACACACACACACACACACACACACACACTGCTGATCAACCCTGTCAGCTGCTTCTCCTTCACTCACTCAAACTCACTCACTCACTCACTCACTCACTCACTCACTCACTCACTCACTCACTCACTCACTCACACACACACACACACACACACAGCTGATCAACCCTGTCAGCTGCTCCTTCAGCTGCTTCTGCTTCACTTCCACCTGTGTTTTCACAGTTCCAGAATCTCAGGTGAAAATTTTAATTTTGACCCCCTCTAAAAATAGTGAATTAATCAATAAATATACATCCATTATGTTTAGAAAAATAAATTAAAACATTTAAAAAAAAATTTCACTAGATGAAAATGAAGATGTTTAGACTGCTCGAGTTACACAGAATGAGCTCAAATCCGATCACCAGAAACTGCAACAACACCGTAGAACACATTACAGAAACACACATCCTGAACGAGTCTGCAGGGAATTAACATGATCAACGACTCTTTCACACCGGCCTCAGATCTGAAGACACTAAACATGAAGAACTCAACGTGTGAAACAGCAATTATCAAATCTGCAGTGTCTGATTTAATATAGAGGTACAGTTATTTAGACTGTATATAAACTTTGTGCTTTTACAAAACCTTTGAGCATTTAGATTTTCTAATTTCAGCCATAGTTGTTCAGATGAGAATTTAATCTAAATAATTTACTGAGATATTTGATTTAAATGATGTGTGCTTTTATGGTAAAAAAACATTGCTCTCATATGTGTAAAAATGGACCTGAAAATCAATTCAATGGCTAAATATTACTCATTATTTAGTTGCAAATGCACGAGTTTCTCCATGATCGTTCACCTTGTTAGCTGCGATCAGAACTTTATCCAGGAAGCGGAGCCACTCGAAGATGAAGACGGCTCTCTTGGCCTCGGTGACGTGAGCCAGAGCTTCTTCATTCAGCAGCAGACTGTGGGCCAGCTCCATACTTACAACAGCAGTCACATACACAACAAATAGAAGAGGAAAAAATTATATTCATAAATGAATACAATAAATAACATATAATACATTTAAATAAATAATAAAACATATTTAAAACACAAATAAATAATACTGACACACACACACACACACACAAACATTTAAAAAAAATATAAGAAGATTCTCACATTAATAAATTAATAAATAATAGATTCAAATGAATTATAAAAGTTACATTAAAAAATAAATAGATTGAAATAAATAATAAACAATTAAATAAACAATAAACAGCACAGTGCTATAACGAGTAAAAAATAATTATAATAAAATAAATATTTTCCAAATAATATTTTGCACATTTATAATTGTGACATTTAAAACTCATTTTCACCGTATAAATTGGGTCTTTACACATATAAATAAATTTATAAGCTAAATGCCCTTTAATGTAAGGATGGGATCCCTCGCACGAGAATAATCATATGTGGCATCTAAATGATTGAACACCCTATTTAACTCTACAAAATAAAAATATGTCAGATTTTGCGTGAAAATGAACAACAATCATCATCATCACAATCCTTCAGTCTCATATGAATGACATGCTAAACTGGGCAGCTAATATGACATACATTCACAACTAAACACCGGGAAATGAGGCATACATCTATCGAGAGCAGATTGTGAATTATGACACGCGGCGGGCTGATATAATAAACTAGATTTAATTTATGAAGTAAGCGTTTATCTTACCTGTTTTCTTGCGGTGATGTTGTGTGTTTGTATTGATGTTGGCGGAAGGGTTAATGCGACTCACTTCCGCCTTCACAGCCAATGAATGATGAGAATGCTGTCACGTGCGTGGAAGTGAAGGTTAACTTCCTCCAGGGGGCGCGCGGACATCATAGGATGGACCATAGATATGGACATTCAAATGTATTTTTATGTTTAATAATTGAAACTTAATCCTTTCCACAGGTTATTTCGAACATGAAAATCCGCCCAGTGATAACTGCAATTATTTTTAATGAAATCCCCTACACAATAATCGCATACGAGTGTCACTAGTTTCTCCCGCCAACGCTGAGAAAAGTAACAGAGGCCACGTGACAACGTCATTCTGGGGCGTCACCAGTGGCGCGTTCACGTCGAAAACTGGAATAAAGTTTAGGGTATTTGTGAAGCGCTACTGTTTAAATAATAAAGTATTAGAGGTTACATTAAAATTTTTACATGGTATATATCCAGCTAAAAGTGTGTTAGAGAGGTTTAATTTAGATAGGCCTTATTCATGTAATTTTTGTTCAGTAGAAAAATAATCTATTATCCGTCTGTTTTGTAATTGTATAGTTTTTTTGGGTGGATGTGGACAATTTCATTTGAAGGAAAACAAATGTGATAATTAAATTAAATAATTTTGATGTATTATTCCAACGAAAGCAATAATAAAATAATGTAACTTTTATTGTAGGCTACAACTTTTTATTATTTTGGGAAAAATTCACATACACAAGAAGAAATGGCCGGGATCCAAGCATAATGTATTAATTTTCTTCAGGTGACCATGGATTATTGCACCAGTCTGGAAAACATTGTCAATAAGAGAGCAAGAATGACTTATCTTTAATGAATATAATTATTTTGATTAATTAGCCTAATCAATTCGTACACTCTAGTTTTATTTATTTTGTTTAGTTTTTGGATGTAGGCCATTAATATGTGAATTCTGTATAGCCTACTCTATTGTATAAAGTTTGTGGATAATTAAAAAAAAAAAAAAATCATTCTCAGAACTTTAGCTAACTGAACCGGTCCGATAACAGAGGCAAATCTAAAAAGTGGATGGGGAAAACTGAGCTGGCTGGACAGCAGAAATAAAACAGGATCAAAAGCTTGACAAGGCAAAAATATAACAATACTTGAGAGGCTGGAGAGTGACAAAATCAGTCAAAACACTGGCAGAGAAGGCAGATCGAGAGGGAATCTGAATACTGTGATAAATCAAACGAGAGGGGATCAGGTGAGAGAGGTGTGCAAGAGCACCAATTACAGTGTCAAGTCCAGTCACCTTCATTTATACAGCGCTTTTAACAATATAGATTCTTTCAAAGCAGCTTTACAGTGATAATAGGAGATTAAAATAACAGATTGTTTAGGCTTTACAGCAGCTGTAGAATAAAGTTATTGTCCAGTTAAAGTTAAATTGTGGCGCACTATGCAGCACAGCTGTGGAAATATACAGGGAAACATAATCAAGAGACAAAGCTCATTTTAATAGCACTGAATCGAGCAGTAGAGATCAGCTTTTTCAAAACTGCAGCCAAACATCCTTTTGAGTTACGATGTTAAAGCTGGAAATTTAAATAAATTCTCTACAGTATACAGAACAAATAAAACACGTAGACAGAAGTTATAGAAGCAAAGCAAAGGAGACTGAGAAAGATGAGAGATAGTAACGAGAAAATATATCAATGAAGGGGCAAACAGTACAAATGTCATGGTGGGAGCTGCAGAGTAACTGCAACAGTAAGTAATTAAAGACATATCTAAAAAAAAAATTGTCACATTGGTGGAAAAATCTCAAATACCAACATCATTTAATTGCTAAACACCTTTTGGCCAATAGATGGCACTATACCAAACTGATGTGTATGGTCAGTGTGAGGAGACATTGACACACATAAAGTTTGGTGTGGATGTGTGTTTCAGGGTTACAGAATCAGCTTGGCATCAAAAAGTTTTTAAAGTCTCCCTGTGGTGAAAATCCAGCTTTTAATGTTGTTTATGTGTCTATGTGGTGTTTTTAATATGCTTAAACACAAACCATGTGTAAATTCATAAGTCGACAGCATTGCTGAGTATTTTCTGCTTAAAACTGCAGTGAACCAAAGACAGTCTCAAAAACACGCTTTGAAATCGCTGGTGTTTCTGACGTCACAAACTACCTTGTAACCAATCAGATCAACGTGTGATCGTCAACCAGTGGATCTCTGAGTGAGTGAGTGAGTGGAGGCGGGGCTCATTTGCATATTCATAGAACCACGCATACTAAATTAAGCAAGGGTGTCGAGTTACATTCAAGATATTTTAAGACATTCTTTAAGGGAAAAAAAACATTTAAATATGCCATTTTGGTGATCAAAGATGAGTTTTAAGAGATAAAATTATTGACTACAGGGGGACTTTAATTACTTTTTGCTGGCGTGGTCTGAAGATGATCTGAGGCGATTTTGTGAAAATCAGACTGTCCTCTATCTGTGTGCCAAATTTCACAATTATGGGCTGCCATAGACTCAAGAGCGGAAGAACATGATGATGATAAAGAAGATGAAGAAGAACAAGAAGAGGAAAAAGATGATGAAGAGGAAGATGATGATGATGAAGAAGGCACGATGAGCAGACATGGCCACAAATACATCAAAAAGTGTTTTGTTACACTTGCGCATCAAATGATTTAAAAATAAAATACAAAATACAGGTGTGAGAAATGTATTTAATTAAAATGCAAGTAATTAGTCATTTGAAAATACAAAAATACAGAATATTATGTTTACATGGAATCATTTGAAATACTGACATTGAAAACTCACTTCATGACTGCTTTAAGTTTTTCAGGTAAAGTATAGGTCTATTTAACAATAGCATTCAAGTCAGAAGTAACACAGAAATTAAACAATAAGATATAAAACAGAACACTGCTTGACTGTATATGAATATAGGCTGATCATTATTATAGTTACTAAAGTTATTCAGTCAAGAGCAGTGAGTGATTCATTCATTCAGTCATTCAAAGAAAGAAAACAGAAAAAGACAAACTAAATTAGCAAGTGATATGGTGTTTTAATGACAATACAGATATACTGTATATTTATTAAGAGAAGGTAATATAATTCGATAATTCAATTCTTTTTAAAGCAATTAGAAATCAAAAAATGCTATCTTTGGAAAGTAAATTTGAGTGTTCCTAAAACCTTCCTATAAATGAAATTGAGTTGATGTATAAAATCACAAACAAAAAAAAACAATCCCCTGGAAATGATGGCCGTACATCAGAATTGTATAAAGTTTGTATAGACGATAGTTATATGAGGCCATCAACATCCTTACCGACATCACTCAGACAAAAGATAAACTATTATTAAAAAATTGACGACCCATCTATTATTAAATAATGATTATAAAATAATGGCAGCAGTTTTTGCAAAACGTTTAATACGAATTTTAAAAGAAATTCCTTTAATATCAGATCCAATCCTCCGTGTAAATCAAAATGGCCTAAACCTCTTTGTATATCTTGGCACAGTATTTGGACATTACCATATAAATATGTTATTTGTAATAAAGTGAAATAAATGAATTATAAAATTATTCATAGATCCTGAATGCTGTCAGATATATTCATACTGTTTGTGATAAATATACTTTTTGTAACACATCATTTGAAAATATTTAACATTTATTTTGTAATGGTTATATTTATTTTTGGACTGACTTTAAAATAGACATGACAAAAAAAATTAAACAAAACTCTTAATTTAGAAACTCGTGACATTATTCTTTGTTTTCAAAACCCATATTTTTCTAGAAAAAAATTGATATTATTAATCTTTTAATTATTTTTGGCAAAGTTTCATATTCATAAGACAAAAATAACTCAAGGGAAACCCTCATATATTATAATATTGATCTCATAATATAATTTTGAAACCCTTTGAAACATAAGATCACAAAACCAAAAGCTTATAAACAATAACAATTTTAAAGCTTTTCCAATAACTGCTCTAACATTAGCACTATTTATCCCAGTATTTTTTTACTTTCTTTTTCTTCTTTTTGGACATATATGTTTGTTTTATATTTTAGTTGTTGTTGTTATATTTTTACATAATCTGAATTGCAATACTTTTTGCATTGTACTTGTCTGTAACTGAACTGAAAGAAGGATGGCTAGCATGAGACAGCCGTTCTTATGTGTTAATGAGGAACTACACAACTACATTAGTGAAACTGTACAAATGCTGATCTTATACTCCTCTTATGTGCAATAGATTTATGCACAATCATTGAGAATCACAACAGTATAGCTTACAAAAGTATATTAATCCCATTCCTTACTTAGCTTCCAAGCTACGAGAGCAGAAGCTAACGCTACACCTCCTCCTACAATCATTAGTGCTGGAAGGAAGACCATCTCTGTGACTCCCAGGACGATGCCTCCTGTGACCATGACTCCAACTCCTGCTCCTGATCCAGCTTTTGCTGCAATGTCAACTACCACTGCTTTAAATCTTTCATACACTATCGCTTTTTTAATCATTTCTTGAAATATCTTATTTGTGTAGTACCTCCACCTATTTCCCTCCGCCATGTTCTCAATCTTCTCCAGCAGCTCGGTGACCTGGTTCTCCTGGTTCTCCTGGTTCTCCTGGTTCTCCTGGGACACTGAGATGAATCTGCCACCGCAGCTGTGGATCAGTGACTGTAGGATCCCTCTCTCACTGATATACTGATTTATAGATTTACCCTTCAGATGATCAGTGTGAGTGAACAGAATGATGGTGTGACGTAAAGCATCTTTTCCAAAGTTCTTCTGAATCCTTCCCTTTGTGTTTTTCTCATCATCAGTGGATCTCGTATCCAGTTTGATCACCAGCAGAAACACATGAGGACCAGGAGCAGACATGATGACAAACTTCTTTATTTCTTTCTTCTTCTCTTCTAATGCATCAATCAGTCCTGGAGTGTCGATTATTTTCATGCTCTTTCCGTCCACATGTGCTTCGTGTAGCTCACAGGTTTCAGTCGCAGAATATGATGATCTTCTCCTCTCTAAACTCGCTCGACCCTCAATGATTTTTCTTGCACTGCTCTTTCCTGATCCAGTTTTACCCAGCAGCACAATCCGAGGTTTCCCAGACCCTGTCAATCAAAATTCCAAATAAAAAATTACAATCCAGATATTGTTGGAAGCCAAATTTATATTTTAAGAATTTATATTTTCATGTTTTTATTATGTACATTTGTTATAATCATTATTAGTCATTTATTGTTGAATATTCTATATTTCTCAGTTTTTATATTTGTTCTTACTGCACATGTTCAGTGACGTCATTTTTATTATTAAGTGCAATTATTCACATGAAAAAATACCACCTAAGCTTAATAAACAAGCTCTTGTGGACACTGGCCTGCAAGCATAACTTTTCACCAAGGAGATATTATATTTGGAACAACAAAGACATCCTATACATAAATAAATCTCTCTTAGTGGTTTGAAAACATAATTATATTAGTTAGTCAGCTTTTAAACAACGATGGAAATTTATAAAAAGAGAATTTTTGAATACATTTAAGAGTTAGACCTAAATAATTTGCTGTTGTAATGGATGCAATCCCCCCAAAAATATTGACCCTTCTGAGAAATACATCACAGGAGGTAAATCTACATTTTACAGATATCAAGGGTAAAATATTTCTGGGTAATACAACAATTTTACAAAATAAGAGTCTCAAATCACTACATTAGAAATATACTTAATAACATTGTTTATATTGCAGCTTGTTTCCCCCCCCCCACGTCTTCTGCGTTCGGAGATGTGAATTTGTCGAACAGTGGATACAGTAAAACATGTGTTGGAATAATTTTTCCATTGCATACATACACAAATATTTTATATTGATGTGGAGGGGTTAGTTCACCCAAAAAGGAAAATTAGCACATGATTAATTCACCCTGAAGTCATCCTAGGCGTATATGACATTCTTCTTTCAGACGAATACAATCTGAGTTATATTAAAGGGGTCATATAATGGTACATGCACTTTTACAAGTTGATTATACCGAAATGTGTGTTGGCAGTGCCTGTACACAACCATCATATAAAGATAAGAATCCATCCAGTGTTTTAGTTTAATCTCCTTATATGTTTCCCCTTTCTCAAATTGAGTCGTTTGATCTTGTGACGTCACTAGATCGGACGCCCCTCCCACGATTGATAATTGACAGAAGCGTTTCAACACAGACCCGCCCTGAGCGAGCTGTCATCGCAGTCCGCCATTGTTGATACACTGGAGCAGAATTAAGTGATTGTGGTGTTCTGTTCTTGGGTGTAATAATGAACACAGCAGTCATTTTGGTGTTCCTAAATATGAACCGCTGAAGACGCAGTGGCTGAGTTTTATTTTCGAAGGGAATATTCCCCACGATCAACGTCAATGCTTTCATGTTTGTGCAAATAATTTCTGACCGTTGTACCTAATACTGCATAGATAACGTTACACATCACTGACAAGCCTACATTTACCGAAAAAAAGTTTTTCACGACCATTAGCTGTAACATCAATCTGTCAATGAACTAACGTATACATCAGTAGACACATAGTGCTCGTATCTCACTACTCTACCCTGCCAGTACATACAAAGATAGATCAAAGTGACATTACGTGTCCTGTTCGAGCCTTACGTGTCGAACGTCATCTTGTTCCTGGTCCGACTCCGGTTCAAATTGATACGATTGCACAGATGTATCCTCAAAGACTCCCGCTGCCATTCTTTCTCCAAAATATACCCTCAACTGTTGTCAAGGCAACACTCCACTGTGTTGGTCAAAACGCCCCACAGAACAGAGGGGCAGGGTGAGCAAAGCTCATTATCATTTAAAGACACATGCACTTAAACGGCGTGCTGAAAACAGAGCTGTTTTTGACCAGGTAAAATTAATGTTTTCTTACAATACTAATGATCATTTTGAATTAAAGTATATTACAAACTTTTCATTTAGACCCTAAAGAATCATATTAACTCGTATAAAATGGCAATATATGACCCCTTTAAAAAATCTCCTGGCTCTTCCAAGCTTTATAATGGGAGTCAATGGGATTTTGTTTTTTGAAGTGCATCTATCCATGATAAAAGTGTATCTATCCGATAAAAGTGCATCTATCCATCATAAAAGTGCATCTATCCATGATAAAAGTGCATCTATCCATGATAAAAGTGCATCTATCCATAATAAAAGTGCATCTAGGCGGGGGCGCTCGTGCGCAGTGATGGAGTAGACGTGTTTTCGGTGTGCTCCGTGACATCTCCTTTATTTTACTTTTCATCATTGCACTTTAATTATTTTACGCTGGCCTGCCCTTAAAATTGTGTTGTAGTCTGTCGGGAGTGAGTTTATGTCAAAATGCCTAAGAAAGACGATAGTCAGAGGGATACTTCCAAGACGAGCTCGTCGGCCGCTAGCAACGAAGCTATACTAGCTGGTATTGCTAACCACGGGGCTGAGCTGGCGAAAATCACCTCTCTCGTATATAGTTTAAAGAAATCTTTGGAGGGCCGCCTCGACACAATTGAAGTAACGCTATCATCGCTTCAGAAAAAAAAACAATGAAAATTAGCGACGCTTTGATGATTTCGACGAAGCCATGTCAGCCAGTGACAGCCGCATAACAGCTCTGGAAGCTACTTCCAACGAGCTACAGGTGGCTAACGGTTTCCTCAGGGCTAAAGTGAACGACTTGGAGGGCCGCTCCCGCAGACTTAATGTCAGGATTGTGGGCATCAAAGAAGGGGAGGAGAAAGGCAGCCCTACTGACTTTGTCTCTAAGCTGATCCCAGAGCTACTCGGCCAAGACAACTTTAGCAGACCCGTAAAAATAGACCGGGCCCACCGTAGCCTGAGACCGAAGCCTCAGCCTAATGAGCGGCCACGGATCATCATTGCCAAGGTCCACAACGATCGGGACGTGATCGACATACTGTGACTCAGCCGTCAACAAGCACCTCTGCACTATCACGGTGAGAGAGTCTCCATTTTCCCTGACTACACGGCTGAGGTCTCGGCTCAGCGGCAAGCCTATACAACCGTGAGGAAGCGGCTAACCGAAGCTGGTGCTAAATGTTCCTTGCGTTTTCCAGCCAAGCTCCACGTCGACTACAACAACACATCGAAGATGTTTGTGTCTCCAGCTGAAGCGGAACGGTTTGCCAACTCTTTAGGCCCAGCGAATGACTCTTAAATCCTAAATATTATTATATATGTGTATATATATATATATACATATATATATAGATATATATATATGGATAAATATGGATATATAGAGATATATATATATATATATATTTTTTTTTCCGGACTGGATAATTTCCTATCAAGCATTTTGATAAAGGTTCAGTTCAACTTTTACTTTCAGTTGGTCATTGATGCAGCATAACGTTATGTGTTTAAATAGTGTTTCACACAGTGTGGTTTTTTGGGTACACAAATCCAGTACAGGGACAATTTCATTTTTTACCTTAGGTCTGTATTAATATTGATTGATACTCCCGGCTATACGTTTTAATTTGTTTACTTTTTCATATAAACACACTCTTCCCTATGGTATTTTATTTTTATTTTCTTAAGTTTGTTGTTTTATATGCTGCACCATTTATACCCTACCACCTGCTATCTATATTTAACCAAGCGTGTGTTCTGAATATCGCTTACACTGTATACTTCTTGTGGGTGCAATTTAAACATTAGTTAATGTGTTGGAGATGTGCACGGGGCCCCGTGGTAAGTGGGTTTTATGGTGTGTAGTTTGGCTGGCTCTGTTACCCGGCAGCCTCCTTGTTAGCTAGTGGGATGTACCGCTTAGTTCTTTTAGCGGGTTTGGGTTTTTTGGGGGGGATTATTATTATTATCTTTCCATCTGTCTTTTTTTTTTTTTTGTCACTTGTTGTTTTGCCAGCCTTTGGTATGTCGCATATCAAACTTCACCTTATGTCCCTCCGCATAGATCTATGTCTTTTACTCACTTAGGTCAGGGATGAGTCACATCACTTTTACTACTTGGAATTGTAGGGGTATGGGCAGGGCTCTAAAACGAGGTAAAGTATTCTCACATTTGAAGTCCCTGTCTTCTGATATTGTATTTTTGCAGGAGACCCATATCCAACCTTCAGAGCAGATGCGCTTAAGATCTGCGTGGGTTTCTCAGGTGTACCAGTCCACCTTGGGGTTGCCATTCTTGTTCGCAGAACCATCCCATTTGTATTCAAATCGCAGACTACCGATCCAGGTGGGAGGTTCATACTTGTCACGGGTACGGTCAACTCAGTCCCTTTAGTTCTTTTAAACATCTATGCCCCAAATTTCGATAACCCCGATTTTTTCTGTAAAATATTCAACCTGGTCACAGAATACAATGATTACAACATAATTATAGGCGGCGACTTTAATTGCTATTTTGATCCGATATTAGATAGGTCCTTTTGGTCTGTGGCCCCGTTATTGAAATCTGTCCCTGTTCTCAATAGCCTTGCCAAATCTCTGGACCTGGTTGACAAATGGTGGCACCAACACCCCTTAGAAAGGAAATGTTCTTTTTTCACCCCTGTGCATGGCAGTTTCACAAGAATTGATTATATGCTGGTTGACTCTAGACTTATTTCGAATGTAATAAGCTCAACTTACCATAGCATCTTAATTTCCGACCATGCGCCCCTCTCATTGGTGATTGATTTTAAACTTTATGCCACTCAATATAGTTGGAAATTCAACCCCTCTATATATTAGATGACACGTTCAGTGGCTATATATATACCAAGATGGCCGATTTTCTGCTCAAAAATGACAATGGCGCTGTCTCAGATTCTATTTTGCGGGTGTCGTTTAAAGCCGTGATCAGAGGGCACATAATCTCGTATCAGTCGTCTCGCAAAAGGGCTAGGCTCAGGCCTCGCACTGATATTGAGGCTGAACTAGCTGAACTGGATGAGGATTATCGAAACACAGGTTCTGATGACACACTTAGCTCTATTTTGAAAGGGAAATATGAATATAATCATATTTTGGGCGAGCAGGTTGGGAACTATATTCGTAAACTAAAGCAGAAGCACTTTGAGCTGGGTGAGAAGGCCGATAAATTGCTCGCTAGGCAACTGAAGGGCGTCATATCTGAGAGGGCAATACATAAAATTTCCTCCTCCAATGGTCAGCTATTAACTGATCACAAGCAGATTAATGAAAGATTTTTTAGTTTTTACAGCCAGCTATATATTTCCAGATCTACTGCCACGGATACAGATATTGCCAATTTTCTCCATACTTTAGACATTCCAGTCCTTTCTGAGTTTGCAAGACTAGAGTTGGAATCTGAATTTACACTGGAGGAGATTAGAGATGCTATTCGTTCTTTTCCCGGTGGCAAAGCATGCGGTCCAGATGGATTTGGGATAGAATTTTACAAGACGCACATTGACGTTATCGCCCCCCTCCTGCTTCGGATGGTCAGTTGCTCTGTAAAAAAGGGTACCTTCCCTCATACTCTCTACGACGCCCATATCTGTGTCCTTTTAAAAAAGGACAGAGACGAAACAAATGTCTCTGCATATCGTCCCCTATCTCTGCTCAATTCTGACCAAAAAATTATAGCTAAAGTCCTGACTAACCGGTTAAACAAATATATTGGCACTTTAATTCATCCTGATCAATCAGGTTTCATCCCCAATAGATTTTCCTTCTCAAACACAAGGTGTTTGCTTAATTTAATGTATTCAACTAAATTGCCCCACTCTGCTGTGATCTCACTAGATGCCCAGCAGGCCTTTGACCAGGTGGAGTGGAGATACATGTTCGCTGCTCTTGACAAATTTGGTTTTGGGTCGAAATTTATGAATATATTAAAAATGCTGTATGCTAGCCCCCAATCTTCTGTTATAACCAACCATGAAAGATCCACCCCGTTCCTGCTACACCGTGGCACCAGGCAGGGCTGCTGCCTCTCTCCAATGCTTTTTGCTCTAGCTCTTGAACCGCTGGCCAAAGCCATTAGAGCCAACTCCCAAATCTCCGGTATAAGGTGCGGCACATCCGAGTGCACCATCGGTCTGTATGCAGATGATGTAATTCTGACCCTTTCAGATGTAAAAACATCCCTTTCACCCCTTCTTAATCTGATAGACGGCTTTGGGCGACTCTCTGGGTTTACTATAAACTGGGAGAAATCTGTTTTTATGCCTCTGTCTAGCAGTCTTGACTCCAGTTTTCTTCTCAATCTGCTCTTCAGAGTCTCTCATGACCACTTTTCCTACCTGGGGATTAACATCCCCAGAAATCCAAAACTTCTTTTTAAACTTAATTATATGGATCTGATTGGCAGGCTCAAGGGTATGATAGATAAATGGAAACTTCTCCCCCTCTCATTGATTGGCCGTGTCAACATAGTTAAAATGGTCGTGCTCCCTAAATTTACTTGTTTATTTCAGAATGTGCCCATCTTCCTCACTTCTTCCTTTTTCAAGACGTTAGACTCTATTATCATACCCTTCATATGGGCCTCCAAGCCCCCCCCCCCCCGTATTTCAAAGGGCCACTTACAGAAGCCCACTGAGGAGGGTGGTTTAGGCCTGCCTGTCTTTCGACATTACTACTGGGCCTGCAACGCCAGAGCATGGGTTTTCTGGAATCAGTCCACGGTTGGGGGTGCAGAGGTGGGTGGACCCTGCCCTAGATGGCCTGAGATTGAGCTTAGTAATGCTGTGTCACTTACTGGTGCATCCTTGTCAGCCATTCTATTCTCAAAACCTGACATTAAAATTAAATCGCTATGCAGTTTTCTACTTTGTAATTCGATTAAAATTTTAAAGCAAATCAAGCTAATTCTGAAACTCCCAGAAAATTCAATTCATGCCCCCATATGTCAGAACCCCTGTTTCAAGCCTGGTTTGATGGATGCTGTCTTTACGCAATGGTCAGATAAAGGTTTAACTACTATCAGGGATCTTTACATTGATAATCACTTTGTATATTTTGCCCAACTCCAGGCTAAGTTCAAACTCCCTACTAACCAATTTTTTCGTTATCTACAAATTAGGAATTTTGTCAAGCATACTTTTTCTCGCCTAGATGTGACCCCCATGCAACATGTCTTTTTTGATATTATGACCAGCTCTCCCACCTCCAAGCATTTGATCTCCCGGTTTGTTAACCTCTTTGTTGTGGCAAACCCCTCTCTCCATATTAAAGAGGCATGGATCAAGGACACCGGCGAAGTTATATCTGACGAGCTATGGGCGAAAGGGTTAAAAAGGATAAAAGCATGCTCTATTAATGCTCGACTTCAGCTTATTCAGTTCAAAGTAGTTCATAGGTTGCACTATTCCAAGACTAGACTGAACAAATTATTTCCGGCTGTCTCCCCCACTTGTGATAAATGTAAATCAACTAATGGAACTCTTGGGCATCTTTTCTGGTCTTGCTCTAAGCTCACTAAATTCTGGGTCGACATTTTCAGTTTGTACAGTGCTGTTTACAATAGACAACTGATTCCTGACTGTCTCTTAGTAATACTGGGCTGCTCCGAAGGTTCTTTGGCTCTTTCATCCGCTTTACAACAAGCCCTCATGTTTGGTATGATCATTGCAAAACGGGTTATCCTAAAGGAGTGGAAGTCAGCTTCCTCTCCTTGCTTCAAGAGGTGGCTTAATGATATGGTTTCCTGTTTACATCTTGAAGAAATTCGGTTCTCTATGTCTAGCTTCCAAGATAAGTTCAAGAAGATCTGGGGCCCTTTCATAGAATACATCAGGAAGAATAGATTTCAAACTGGGACCTAAATGCAATGCACTTTAAAAAAAATATATATATATATTTATTTTTATTTATTTTTATCTTTGGGTAGTTATCTTTACTGAGACTGCCACTCCCCTCTGGCTCAGGCCTCTGTGACTCAAGGTGTGAATGGACTTTTTGTGATATCTATTCATTGTACTATATTTATAATGGTTTCTTTCTATAAAATGTGTAACTGCTGGCTGTATGTGTTTTTATTTTTATTTATTTATTTATTTATTTATTTTTTGTTTTGTTTTTTGTGGTTGTTGTTGTTGTTTGTGCCTTAATTGTCTGATTTACTGCCTTTTTTTGTTTGTATTATGTGCACCTGTGTATTAAAAAAAAAAATCTGTATAAATAAAATTTACCAAAAAAAACTGCATCTATCCATCATAAAAGTGTATCTATCTGTCAGTATATTGCTTGTCATGTTGTATCTTGGTCTCCAGAGGTCATCATGGTGCCTTCATTTCCAGCTTACTCAGCTTATAATTAATGTTATTAGGTTCACATGTGTCTCGTTCTGCCGTGTGTATTTAAGAGACTCTGTCTCATTAAGTTTCTCTGACTCAGAGTCTCTTGCTTGGTGTTTAGTTGTTCTGAACCCAGTTGCCTTAGTAAGTGCTCTCTAACTCTAAGCCATTTCTTCTCAAGCCATTTCTTCCTCAGTTGTACCCACACTCACGCACATCATAAACACCTCTCTTCACACTGGTACTTTTCCCACAGCTTTTAAGCAGGCTCGAGTAACCCCACTGCTTAAGAAACACAATCTAAATCCAGCACATCTAACAAGTTACAGACCGGTATCTCTTCTTCTATTTGTCGCGAAAACACTTGAACGAGTTGTTTTCAACCAGATCTCCTCCTTTCTTACACAGAACAACCTCTTGGACAACAATCAGTCTGGTTTCAAGAGCGGACACTCAACTGAGACTGCCCTGCTCTCAGTAATTGAAGCTCTGAGACTGGCAAGAGCAGCTTCCAAATCCTCAGTCCTCATCCTGCTGGATCTGTCTGCTGCTTCTGACACAGTTAACCACCAGATCCTCCTGTCAATCCTAAAGATGAAGGGCATCTCGGGAACTGCACTCCAATGGTTCGAGTCTTACCTCTCAGGTAGGTCCTTTAGAGTGTCATGGAGAGGTGTGGCATCTAAGACCCAACATCTAGCTACTGGGGTGCCTCAGGGCTCAGTGCTTGGACCACTCCTCTTCTCCATCTACATGACATCACTAGGATCTGTGATTCAGAAAAATGGCTTTTCCTATCATTGCTATGCTGATGACACACAACTCTACCTCTCATTCCAGCCTGACGATCCAACGGTAGCTGCTCGTATCTCAGCCTGCCTAACAGACATTTCTGGCTGGATGAAGGACCACCACCTTCAACTAAACCTTCCGAAGACAGAGCTACTTGTGGTCCCGGCCAACCCAACACTTCATCACAACTTCTCCATTCAGCTAGGCTCGTCATCCATAACGCCATCAAGGTCAGCTAGGAACCTTGGGGTTGTAATTGATGATCAGTTGAAATTCACAGACCACATTGCTAGAACTGCCCGGTCCTGCAGATTTGCCTTGCACAACATTAGGAGGATCAGGCCCTTCCTTACAGAGCATGCTACACAACTCCTTGTCCAAGCACTTGTTTTATCCAGACTGGACTATTGCAATGCTCTCCTGGCTGGTCTTCCAGCTTGCTCTGTCAAACCTCTACAATTGATCCAGAATGCTGCAGCCAGAGTAGTCTTTAATGAGCCAAAGAGAGCACACGTCACTCCTCTCCTCAGTAAATTGCACTGGTTGCCAGTTGCCACTCGCATTAAATTCGAGGCACTGACGTTTGCCTACAGAACAACCACTGGCACTGCTCTATCTTACCTAAACTCATTACTTCAGACTTACGTGCCATCCAGAAACTTGCGCTCTGCTAGCGAATGTCGTCTTGTGGTACCATCTCAAAGAGGCACAAAATCTCTTTCTCTGACCTTTACCATGACTGTTCCCTGTTGGTGGAATGATCTGCCTAACTCAACCAGAGCTTCTGAGTCAGTAGCCACTTTCAAGAAACTGCTGAAGACGTATCTTTTTCGACAGCACTTGATTCAGTAGTACTAACACTTTCTCTTCTCTTCTATTCTATAAAAAAATAAAGCACTAAAGTTAAACTGAGAGGGGTTATAGCACTTGCGTATTGTTGTCCTGCTGTAAGTTTAACTGCTTCTATTGTTTCTCATTTGTAAGTCGCTTTGGATAAAAGCGTCTGCTAAATGAATAAATGTAAATGTAAATGTAAGCCCAGAACGCAAGAGCTCTTCACTACCGTGGCTAAGCATGAGTCCTCAGTCCAACGTCATGAAGCAGTGCTAGTCCACCAGGAGGCCTTGATGGCTAAACATTTACAATTAGTGTCTGATGTCATTTCCTCTGTCCATCAGATCTTCGATCGGCTGTCTTCTACCCAAGCTACTGCCTCAACTGCAGCCTCTGTACCACTTCTGGACCCTCAACTGTCAGCTCCCCTTGTAGAACCTCGCCTACATCCACCACAAGGATTCTTGGGAGACCCCAGTGCTTGCTCTAGATTCCTCACTCAGTGCTCCCTCACATTTGAGCTATAACCATCGTCCTTCCCTCCAGACAGGGTCAAGATGGCATATGTCATCACTCTCCTTTCTGGTAAGGCCCTCTCCTGGGCAACAGCAGTTTGGAGGGCCCAGCGCCCTTTCTGCTCAAGTTATTCTGCATTTGAAGAGGAATTCAAACGGGCCTTTGATCACCTCATCAGTGGCTAAGAGGCGTCTAAACGACTGCTGTCCCTCTTTCAACTTTCAACACGGGAGCCAACCAGTGATCTAGAGTCCCTCATTGACCTGGCGGTCTGGCTGGATAATTGTCTGAGGGAGAGGAATTTGAGTCGCCAGTTTGTTTTCAAACCTCCTATCAGATCAGTTCCCACAGAGGAGTTACCTCCGTCCCAAGGATTTTCATAACCCATGCAGTTGGGTGGTACACGGATCTCCCTGTCAAAACGTGACCGCAGCATAAGGGAGCGTTGTTGCCTATACTGTGCCTGGACATTTCCGTTCTGCCTGCCCAGAGCTCTCGGGAAACACTCGGACCCCAACAGAGACCTCAACAAAATCACTATCCAGAACGGGAACCCATTGCTGCTTATAGACACAGCCTTTGAGATACTGCAGGGAGCCTCCATCTTCACCAAACTTCACACATCTTGTGTGCATTAGACAAGGCGATGAGTGGAAGACTGCATTTAACACTCCCAGTGGGAACTATAAGTACCTAGTTATGCCCTTCGGTCTCACCAATGCTCTGATAAATGATGTCCTTCAAGACATGCTCAATCAGTTTGTCTACCTGGATGATATTCTCATTTTTTCAAGATCCCTCACTGAACCAATTGAGCATATCAGGAAGGTTCTTAGACGTCTTCTCAATAATCACCTTTTTGTCAAACCCGAGAAGTGTGAATTCCATGTGACCCAAGTTCAGTTCCTGGGATTATTCACTAAGCCTGGTCATATTCAAATGGATCCCCAGAAGGTTCAAGCTGTCACGGATTGGCCCACTCCCACGTCTGTGAAGGAAGTGCAGTGATTTCTTGGCTTCGCCAACTTTTACCGCAAGTTCATTTTGAACTTCAGCTCTGTGGTGGCTCCCCTATAAGCTCTCACTAAAGGGAATAAGGCAGACTTTTGCTGGAGTCCTGAAACAGAGTCAGCCTTTAAGTTATTGGTTATATCGTGAGTTATTGGCTGTTAACTGGCGCTCGAAGAATGGAGACATTGGCTTGAGGGGGCCAAACACCCATTTCAAGTGCTCACTGACCACAAAAATCTACATTCAGCAGACCAAGCGACTCAACCCTCGTCAGGCTCACTGGTCTCTATTTGTAGAAGCCATTTGTGTTTAGGTTCATTTAAATTGTTGTGCTATTGGAGCACTGGTATGTTTTGTTAGATTTAGGATCCTTTATTTTGTAGGGACTTTTATTTTGACAGTTGGTGAGAATGTTTGAATATAAAGATGGCCGCCTCTCACCTTTTCAAAAACAAGAAAAAGAACAAGGAAGCTGTTGGAACGTATTAAGCATACAGTTCTTTACATTGCTATTGAATCGCTATTGAATCGCTATTGAAACGTTATTGAATCTCTTGAATTACTATTGAACTATTTGGACATTATTTTTGATATTAAGTTGTGCCTTTTAACCACCATTCTTCAATCACTTACCAATCGTTTGTTGGATTACTGGAGTCCATGCTTTGTCTGCTACTACAAACCTACTTACCTGCCCGCTGCCTGCCTTGCTCTGCTTACCAACTTATTTACCTACCTGCTGGAATTCCGTCTCATCCACCACAAAAAAAAGGGTACAATTTAAGTTTCCCTGTGTTGGATAGCTTGTCAAAGAGGTTAAGCAATACGTCCCAGCTAAGAGTGCTCCGCCAACACACTATTCTTTAACCGGTTTCAGGTTATCTTCTTCTACCGCCCTGGCTCCAAAAATCTTAAACCTGATGCCCTGTCTCGAGTATATGCAAGCAGTAACCAAGAAGATCCCGTCACACCCATAATTCCAAGCTCCAAGAGCGTGGCTCCCATAAGATGGGAACTTGTAAATACAGTGAGACAAGCCCAGACCCGGGAGCCAGACCCAGGATGGGGGCCAGCCAACCACTTGTTTGTCCCTAAAGCTGTTTGCTCCCAGGATCTCCAGTGGGGTCATTCCTCTCGTCTGACCTGCGATCCAGGTACCGCTCGTACCCTTGAATTCCTCAGGAGACGTTTTATTTTTGGCCAAATATCAAAGAGGATATTAAAGCCTTTGTAAACGCCTGTCCAACTTGCAATCAGGGGAAGGTGTCTCACCACTCACCTCAGGGTTTGCTCCATCCTCTCTCCATACCTCGAAGACCCTGGTCTCACCTCTCCATGGATTTCATTACTGGACTCCTGCCATCCCAAGGTAACACCACCATTATGGTCATTGTTGACAGATTTTCTAAGGCTGGCAGATTCATACCCTTGCCTAAGTTGCCCACTGCTAAAGAGACTGCGGAGTTGATCATTACCCATGTTTTTCGAGTTTTTGCCATCCCAAAAGACATTGTTTCTGATCGAGGTCCCCAGTTTTCCTCTCAATTCTAGCGGGCATTCTGTCAACTTCTTGGGGCAACCGTGAGCCTATCTTCTGGATTCCATTCCATCCTGAATCCAGTGGCCAAACGGAGAGGTTAAACCAGGATCTGGAGACTACTCTGAGGTGTATGGCTGCCAATAATCCATCTTCCTGGTCGTCCTTCATTATGTGTGCGGAGTACGCCCACAACACTCTATGCTCGTCGGCTACAGACATGTCTCCCTTCGAATGCCAGTCTGGTTATACCCCTCCACTATTCCCTGATCAAGAAGTTGAAGTTGGAGTTCCCTCCGCTCTGCAGTTCATCCGACGCCATCATCTGACTTGGAGGAAAGCTCGACACAAGCTTCTTCAAGTCTCTCAGCAGTACCAGCGATAGGCTAACAGTAGACGCAGTATTTTGCTTGTCATGTTGTGTTTTGGCCTCTAGAGGTCCTCATGGTGCCCTCGTGCCCAGCTTACTCAGCTTGTAATTAATGTTATTAGGTTCACGTGTCTCGTTCTGCCGTGTGTATTTAAGTGTCTCATAGCTTCTTTGCTTGGTGTTTAGTTGTTCTGAAGCCAGTTGCCTAAGTGCTCTCTAACTCTGAGACATTGTATTTTCTTTTGCCTGTGGATTATTCCCTTTTCAGTTTAATTTTTGTGGTCTTTCTCCTCTGGAGTTTTTTGCTTTAAGATTTTTTTTATCTTTGGAATATTTTTTGGAATGCCCTATTTTTGCTCGAGCTGTGGACTTTTGCTTGAATTTTATTAAACCACTTTCTGCATCTCAAGTTCGTCTTACTGTTGGGTTCATCATCTTCCTGTGGCTCAAGGATTGAGAGTCTGACTCTCACACTGGAGATCTGAGTTCAAGTCCTGGTTCTGACACTAAAGCTTGTAGAAGGTTCCTATTGGCAATACTGACCTGGTAGCCTTGAGTCAATTAACTTTTCTAAGAAAATGATCATAAAACTTATAAATATCAGTTGAGCCGGCGTGGCTACAGTGCCAAGGCTCAATTTTTGTCCCAGTGTTCATCAATTTTACCATAGTATCGTCATCATATCAGTGTAGATGGACCAAAATAAAACCATTAAAATATTAAGTAAATAGGTATTGTGAAACTTGGTGCCACAGTGACAATCTTGTGCCAAAAAGTATTGCTATACCACGATACTCAATATGTTGTCCCACGGTGAGTCATTTTTCCCTGTTGCACCTACACAAAGTTTGAGGGTTCCCCCACCTGCCAAATCCCACTTTAACCACTGCATCTATCCATCATAAATTAGTTAATAAAGGCCTTCTGCAGCGAAGACGGCAGGTGGCCGTACGGATAGATTTACGGTGAAAGAGTAACACTTGACGACATATGACGTAGATTTAGGAGTAGCGTAAGCTCTGACGCCTCTCGCAGTTCAAACAAACAGAACTGGGCATTCGCGTTCTTCATTACGTTGTGTGTCAAGTTCAAGTGTCACTCTTCCGCCATAAATCTATCAGTACGACCGTCTACCGGAAGCTAGTTATTTTAGTTGATAAAGTTTTAAATATGGATATTTTTTATACAAAAATGCATCGCTTCACTTCAGAATGCCTTTATTAACACCTCAGAGCCTGTGGAGTTCGTTTATGATGGATAGATGCACTTTTATGATGGATAGATGCACTTTAATGATGGATAGGATAGACGCACTTTAATGATGGATAGATGCACTTTTATGATGGATAGATGCACTTTTATCAGAATCAGTAAGGGGGTTTATTTGCCCTGAATGTTTGTTCAGACAAGGAAGTTACTTTGGCAGGAAGGTTCATACATATAACATACAACATATAGGGTACAGGATATAAGAGCACAAAAATACACATGAGTTACCTATTAAGGCAATGGTGCAAATATAGCAATGAGCTAAGAGTTTATAGTTTATAATCAGTGTAAATATGGCATGGTTAAGAGTTTATAGTTCCAGGTTTAAAGTGAGAGCTCCAGGCCTTGTTAAGGAGGGCAGTAGTAGAAGGGAAGAAACTGTTCTTATGACGTGAGGTGCTGGTCCTGACGGCCCGTAGCCTTCTGTCAGAGGGGAGTAGCTGGAACAAGGAGTTACCAGGGTGGGAGGGATCTGCCACGATCCTCTTCACTCGCATCAGCACCCTTGAGAAGTACAAGTCCTCTAGGGAAGGTGCTGCATGAGGGACTGCGTGGTAGGCTTTACTGACCGTAGTGTAGCAGTGAACCAGAGTGCTATCTTCTCTGGTAGGGCATTTGATGAATTGTCTGTATTTGGGGAGATCATCGCTGAGATTACCTTTGTTAAAGTCGGCAAGTATGATAACTAAGGAATCTGGATTTGTTCGCTCCACACTTAGTATCTGATCGGCAAGTGAGCGCTGGGCTTCTTTAACATTAGCTCCCGGCGCCATGTAAACATGACCAAAATGAACGACGCAAACTCGCGAGGTGAGTAGAAAGGTTTACAGTTTATAAAAAATGATTCCAAGTCCGGGGAACAATGTTGCAGACTCGCTGTAGTATCTACACACCAGCTACTGATAATATAAAAACAAATGCCTCCGCCTTTCGTCTTACCAGCCGTGTCCCGGTCCGCTCTCAGAAATGAAGAATCCGGGATCAGATCACCCAGCTTAGTCTCCGAGAAACATAGGACAGATGCTGCTAGAAAGTCTCTCCTTTTCACCATCAGTAGCTGGAATTCATCCATTTTGTTGCTCAGTGAACGAACATTTGAAAGAAAAATGCTTGGTAGCACAGCACTGTACGGCACTCGCGTCCGCGTAGCCGCACAAGAGCACCCGCTCGCTTTCCCCTTTTCCACCGACGATCCTTTGTTTGCACAAAGCCGAGCCCGGCTTTCACTAGAATACCCACTTATTCTGCCGCTGGGAGCATAAAAGTGGGAAATAAATCCGCTGGAGTTTCCTGTTTAGAAGTGCTTCTCTTGTTAGAGAACGCCGAAGTTCATGACAAGACAATGAGTTCACAAACAAAACAAAACAAAACGTGACGCACCAACCGACCGAGGCTGTCAGATGCACTTTAATGATGGATAGATGCACTTTAATGATGGATAGATGCACTTTAATGATGGATAGATGAGCTTTTATGATGGATAAATGCACTTTAATGATGGGTAGATTAACTTTTATAATGGATAGATGCACTTTGAAGGACTTTCTAAAAAGAAACACCCATTCAGTCTCATAATAAAGCTTTAAAGAGCCAGGATATTTTTTAATATA
This sequence comes from Siphateles boraxobius, assembly GCF_051911475.1. Taxonomy (NCBI): domain Eukaryota; kingdom Metazoa; phylum Chordata; class Actinopteri; order Cypriniformes; family Leuciscidae; genus Siphateles; species Siphateles boraxobius. The sequence goes on along the minus strand of NW_027508799.1, from coordinate 34,931,483 downwards.
ACAGATTGTGTTCGTCTGAAAGAAAAATGTCCTATACACCTATGGCTTCAGGGCGAGTAATTCATAGGCTAATTTCATTTTTAGGTGAACTATCCCTTTAATAGGAAAGTTTCACATTCATAAAAAGAAATGGTCTGAATCCAAACAACATTTTTCTTACTTTAAAAAACGATTTTAAGCTTTAATGTTCTGTTTTGTGTAATTGCACAAGTAAAGTTTTGTGTAAGGCAATTAGAGCTTTTAACACTGTAAGCAGGCATGATGTTGTCATGATCCCAGCCTGTGTTCCCCTGTCTTTTGTGAGAACTTTTGTTATTTCCTGTCTGGTGCAACGATTTGTAGTTTTTCTGGTTGATTAGTCTCTCCAGGTGTGTCTTATTAGTTCCCACGGTTAACCTAGTGTGTTCCTTGTGTGGCATTTATATATAGACACATATAAGTTTAGATGCACAGGAGAACACAAAGCTTGTTTTGACTGTGTAAAGTTTTGTAAGGCAGCAGAAGTGGTAATGATTAAGTACTTAACAAAAAACTTTTCAAGAGAATATTTAGTTGCACAAGAGGATTATGATATAACGAAATGGGATTATTTTTTGACTTGGAAAATAAATCATGGCAAAGGAAACTATGAACTGCTAGTCTTGAATCAAGATCAGAAGACATGCATTAAATCTTGTAGGTTGGCTACATTACAAAAAATCTGGGGCCGAATTCACAAAGCATTTTATCTTACCACTAGGAGTGCTCCTAAATCGCACTAAAATATTTTAGCTAGGAGTTTTCTCTTAAAAGTTATTCACAACGCCTTTCAGACCTACTCTTAGTAAAGAAAAATGACAACTCCTAAACTAAGAGTGAGTCTTCGTTGCTATGGATGACTTCATTACTCATGCACGAGCTTGACTGAAGTGACCACCTTGATTGGCTGATGATTGTAACGCGGGAATGATTCCAAACACCTCCCCTATGATGATGAGTGACAGGTGACAGGTCTGAGAATGCGTGCGCTACACAAGTAGTGCGAAGGACGGAAGATGATGAATAACTGAATAAATAGCCTAAATGAATAAAGAGTAAGGAAAAACAAATAGCCTAGTAGCCTAATGAAACATATGGATTGATGCAATATCTTTGCAACATTATTGAATTAATCTGTCACTATATGCCTCTGCCTACGTTTGCAAAGAGAAGAACATTTTAATTTGATTCACAATGAAATGTTACAATTAGTTTACATGCAGTGAGTAGTTTTGGTTGTTGTTGGTGGCGTTGTTGCATCCCTAGTTATGCCTACAATGCAAAATTGTTCCCTCGTGATTGGAAGCTCCTGTAGCCGCCGCATACGCATTTCAAAACATCGCAACGTGAAATACCACAAAAAGCGGTTTGTGAATAGGTCTTAATGAGTTAGGAGTCCTCTCGACTTCTTTTAAGCTGTCCCAGACTTAGGTGCTACTTTTAGGGCTAAAATGCTTCGTGAATTACTCTTAGTCAAAAAAATTAGGAGTCCTAAAGTTACGAGTGACACGCCCATTATTTTTAGGAGTTGCTCCTAAATTCGCCAGTTAGGAGCTACTTTTAGCCTTAAAATGTGTTGTGAATACGGCCCCAGGACTTAAATTCCAATGTAGACTAAATTTAATGGAATCAATAGAGTATGAAATGAAACAGATAGGAGTATATTTAAACCATTTAATATACTGATCAAATATATCCCTTATGAAAAATAAGTTTATTCAAGTGTTCTATTAGTACACTTCTTTCAGGGACGTGCAGTCAGGGTAGGCAGGGTAGGCAGTGCCTCACCAAAGGAAATGTTGACATTACATTTATTAATTCCAAGAGCTTTATTAATTCACCACATTATTAATTGCATTTATTTTATTCCAAATATTAATTTTTGCAACACAATTTTTCAGGAATACAAATATAATATAGTCATTTTTCCATTGTTTGCTCCTAAAAATCATTGTTTCATGCAGAAAATTCAAGGCCATGGCCATTGAGGCAGAGGTTAACAGTGCCTCTTTGGTCCATAGAACGTAGTTTACGTAGATTTGCGCATGCGCAGTCAGTTCTCGTGCTTCATGTCACGTGATCCACTCGCTCTCACTCACTCCGCGCTTCAAGCTACTTAGCATCTAGCGGCGCCTAGCGTTGGAAGCGCCCTATGAAGTAAAAGAGCTGTGGTCGCTAACGGGAAAGTCCATGCGTCTATCCCTCTGGACAAAGATGTCAATTACTTTGTTGTAAAAGTCCTCTTTGTTGGGTGTATTTCTCAATTTCACGAGTCTCTCCTTTTCAATGGAAATAAGAGCCAGGAGGAAAGTCTGTTCTGCTCCATTCACGTCAGAGGCGCCCGCGCCATTGGATGTGCAGTTGCCGCAGCTCAGCCAGAGCGAGCCATACGCTCACTGTGCTAACGTTAGCTGTGCAGCTGCAAATGCGTTTTATAGGCTTCAGTAAATCGAGGAAAAGGAGTTTCGTCTACAAATAAAAGTAAGCACCCCCTTTAAAACATAAATTATTCATTTATTTATTATTTTTAAAACCCTTATATTGGCTTGTGTTTGTTGTCTGATGGTGGGCTAATAGTTATAGGCCTGCTGTGGGCTGACACCAAAATGTTCTCTCTTCCATACCCTGGTGCGCCGTCACCTCTGCCATATTTGTACTGTAGGTCTATCTGTAAGATTATGGTGCATTGCGTAAGGGTTAAAATGCTGTTTTGTAGTTCTCTTTTTTTAATCCTTGTGCGCCGTCGCCAGACGCTCATTGCGTGTCGGTGTGTGGCCTTGCGCAGTTTGTAGGAGCGAATTTAAGCTGTTTTTGTACTGTAAAGCTGTACTGCTGACACAATGTTTTCTGACTGTAGCCTATTCAAATCCTGGTGCGCCGTCACCAGAGTGACCAGACCAATAGTGTGTATGTGGCTGTCTGTGCGCGTTTGCGCATTTTGAAGGAATGACTAGGCTGCTTGTCGGTTCGCTGACAACGTGCCGCCTCCCTCTCTTACTGTGTCCCGCACAAAACATTTGTTTGTTGTATAAGTCATAAGATAGATGTGTCCATTCATTTGATTATTAGATTTGATTGTGCATTAGCCTCACATATGACTGACTTTGCTGTATGCAGGCAGCGATGTGATGATGCCTGATATGAACTTGGGTTGCTACATTAACTGAATGAATATATGAACATATATGAGTCACAGCCTACCCATGACAAGATTTCACCGCACGTTACTGACTTCTTTTAAACTAAAAACAAGAAAGTATACTTTCAGTCTACATTTTATATACTTCTAAGAAATATACTTTATATACTTCTCAGAAATACTTAAAATTAAACTTAAGTGTACTTGACATACTGAGAGAAAAGTATATTTGGCCTGTACTTGTACTCAATCTTTTGATTGAGAAATACTTAAAAGTACAATTAAGTATTCAAAGTATACTTGGCTTGTAATTGTGTTAACTCTTTTGACCGAGTAGCCTATTATATATACTTTTTTTTAACATATTTTTTCATATACAGTCTTATGAAACGTACATTGTTTAAAAATATTAATTAGAATATTGATATAAAACAGATATGTTTCTAATTCTGCATATCTGAATTTTTGTGTAGGCTAGTCCACTGGTAGTGCACATAGGAATTTACTTTAATTCTACTTTACTCTTTCCCCACCACTGACTGAATTTTCTGGCTATCCATGTTTTCACTGTTATACGGTAGGGTATGGCAAGCCGTTTTAGCTTAAATTGTACCCAGCGATACTCGTCGCAATTGCATTTTTACTAGTAAGAATTACAATTACAGAGCTCTGCAAATGAATTTTTACTAGTCATATGTCTCCATTGACTTCCATTCATTTTTAATTACGGAGCTCTACAATTGAATTATTACTAGTAACAATTACAATAAGAGAGCTCTCTAATTGCTCTAATTTATTACTAGTAAAAAAACAAATTAAAGATGTGCATAATTGCAGAGCTCTGTTATTGAATTAAAGAGCTCTGCAATTGGAATTGTTACTAGTAATAATTAAATTGTAGTGCTCCGTAATTAAAAATGAATGGAAGTCAATGGAGACATATGACTAGTAAAGATTCATTTGTAGAGCTCTCTAATTGGAATTGTTACTAGTAAAAATTGAATTAGAGAGCTCTGTAATTGTAATTCTTACTAGCAATAATTTAATTAGATAGCTCTCTATTTCAATTCTTACTAGTAAAAATGCAATAACGACGAGTAACGCTGGGAACAATTTAAACTAAAACGGCTTGCCATTGTAGGGGGCGCTATGACACACCTTCTAGAACAGAATTTCCGGATCAAAACACAGGAGAAGAAGAAGCTGAAACAAGTGATAGAAGATTGCTCACGCAAATGTAAAATAACGTGATCATCAAACATAAACGGCATGTAAATCAAAACTGCTTAATGTTACCAAATGAAATGAAGCGTAACCCATGAAGAGAAAACGCCTGTGAAGCTTTGGGGGTGTTGGACTCGATCTACTCCATCTGTTCTTTGATCATAGTTCTGAATCTGATCACAACGTAGTCTTTGACACAAATGTGATTTTCAAAACATTTTTGTTTAAAATGTTACCTGTCTTTATGAAACTTAACGACATTTAAGTGTTGATAAAAAAAGATGCATGAAGCTAATAAAATGTTTTTAAAATTATTTAGAGTACAGTTAAAGCTCCAGTAGGTAGCTTTTGTAAACAAATATTTGTTAAAACTGTCATTATGTCCTGAAAGTAGAATATCAGACAGATAATCTGCGAAAAAATCAAGCTCCTCGGGCCTCCTCCCTGTGGTCCTATAGCCATTTGCAGAAATGCACCGCTCCCGGTCAGAAACAACCAATCAGAGCCAGGAGGAATGTCTTAGCAGTGTCAATCACGCTCGTGTACGCGCTGATCACCCCTCTCTTGCACAGCGCGAGTGCGTACCGTCGTTCGTGACTCTTCTGTTCGAACTCGTTCATCCAAATGAATGAATCTTTTTTCGAGTCATTTCGTTCATTCAACGAACGAAATGACTCGAAAAAAGATTTGTTCATTTTGATGAACGAGTTCGAACAGGATCACGAACGTGCATCACAGAACAGAGCAAGGCGAGCATTTGTGCTTATAAAACTGAACATTTTTTATTTATTTTTGAAATGACCGATCGTTTCGCTAGATAAGACCCTTATTCATCGTCTGGTATCGTTTAAAGCCCTTTGAAGCTGCACTGAAACTGTCATTTGGTCCTTGAAAGGTTTGTGTCCTATTTAAGTCCAATATATGGAGAAAAAGCCTGGAATGTTTTTATCAAAAACCTTAATTTCTTTTCGATTGAAGAAAGAAAGACATGGACATCTTGGATGACATGGGGGTGAGTAAATTATCAGCAAAAGTTTTTTTTAAAGTGAACTAATCCTGTAACGTTATCTTACTAGCTATTTATAACTTATAGAAAGAGTGCAACGTTAGAAAGTTAGCTGCTACATGTATTGCAAAATACATAATGATTTGAGGACCAAGTTTGTAGTCAAAGTATGGGCAGGCCATAGTCAATGTAAAGCATATTGTTGATGTTTCGCCCCTATTAGTGAATGTTCCATAACTGTTTATAATCCGCCGTCATCGGTGGTCCTGCTTACTAGCCTGCGCGTTCACGGCAGGCTCCGCTGTGGGGGAGGAGCTGTGGAGGGAGGGCTGTAGCGCAGCAGAGAGCAAGGGGGTTGGACCTGTAAGTTGTGCTTGTTCAAATTTTCAGGCTAAGTCAACATTTTCTCAAAACTCCCTACTGCTGCTTTAAATGTATTTTTCAAGTATAAAAAATAATTTCTACATTTGAACATAGTAGTACACTGCAAGTGCAAAAATAATTAAACTATAAGTATAATGTTGTTCACTTACAAGTATACTTATGAAAACTTTATACCTCCAGTATAAACGTCTCAGTTACGACTGTAACCTATGTTCCCTGAGAACAGGGAACTCAACAATACGTCAACGATGTTATGGGGAACGCCTCAGGCGTGACAGGTGTCTGAAATCACTATCAAATCACGTCAATCATATTGACCGGCGACAGCCCGTGAATCATTAGCGTGAATGATTAACGTGCGACCTGGAAGTATATAAGGGCGCCTTGCAAACATGACAAATCACCTTATCGTCTGAAGGGACTGTACGGTAGGCAAGCCCCGAGGCATGGCAGGGAGACGTATTGTCTCGTTCCCTGTTCTCAGGGAACATAGGTTACAGTCGTAACCTGAGACGTTCCCTTTCGAAGGGAACTCAACAACACGTCAATGACGTTATGGGGAACGATATACCAACACCGCCATGCTAAGGGGAGTGCAAGCCCAAGGGCAGTGACAACTGTCAGAACCAGCAACTTCAAATGAAACGCTAGAACCACTCACCCTCAGGTCACACTGGGCTGTCAGTGACAGCATTCCCTACGGTCATAGCCCAAGCTACAGCCTCACAGGAAAAACCTTCATAAACATGGTTAAATGAAAGGCCTACCTGGGCCGGCACCGGGCCTGGAACCACAGCTTCCAATGGAAGGGGTCCCTTCTAGGGAATGTTGCTAGGGAACCCGAAGGAACCCCAGCCAGTCACTATTCAGGGGAACGTACTCACCCCGAAATGCCACCAGGACGGCCTGACCTGGTGTCAGTACATAGACACTTAGTCTGGCCACATCCTGTCTGTCCGAAGACAGAGCCTCTGGACAATTGCCTTAAGTAAGGCATCCAACCCGAGGGACTGCGAAGCTGGCAGTGAACCACTCGGCCCGGATCTCAGAGACGGGATATCCCGGAGAGTATGACTCAGCATAGCGCTTTCCAACCCTTGCTAGCGAGGGGAGTTTCTCTACTCGATCCACGGATCTACCCAGTGTCTGTGTTTCAAAACACTGAGGAGGCCTGTGAAGGCCTAAGGGCTGATCTAACTGGGAGGCCTCACGAGAGGCCTACGACCGTCTGACCAGACTCAGGAGGCCGCATGCTCAGAGTGACCCCCAGTGAGGGGAGCACAAGGTCCGTCTGGTAGGCAAACCAGACTGTAGGCAGGAAAGGTTCCGGGAGGGAACCAGTAGCAGAGAATAAACACTTTAGCGAGCCAGGGCGCAAGCTCGCCTTCAGCAGCTGCCTCCTAAGGCTAGCTGAGACTGATAGCAAGAGGCCACTAGCTTCATAAACCCAGCACCACGGGGAACATTGACAGGGAGGCCTGGAGAGGCCTACTACCTGATAACCACAGTATGTGGGGAGCTCACCTTCAGGGAGGCCCTGGTGAGGCCTACTACCTGATAACCACAGTATGTGGGGAGCTCACCTTCAGGGAGGCCTGGTGAGGCCTACTACCTGGTAACCACAATCTGTGGGAACTCACATTCAGGGAGACCCAGAGAGGCCTACTACCTGATAGCCAACGTAAGTGGGAATTCGCCTTCAGGTAGGCCTGAGTGGCCTACTACCTGATAACCACTGGTAGCTTTGAGCCCTGAGTCCGCGTGATAGTATAAGGTGGCCTGCTAAGGCCAGCCAGCTGGGGACTCGGCTATCAGGGAGGCCTGGTCGGGCCTACTAGCTAATAGCAAGTCATATTCTGCCATAAAATACACTGTTGGGAACCATACTACACAAGCATAATTTACTAATGGGCATCCAGTAGCGCTATAAGGTATGTCCCACAATGTTGGGACTCACCTCCGAGGAGGCCTGTTTAAGGCCTACTACCCATCAGTGAGTCAACTGCCCGAACCACCAAGGCCAACCACGTAAAGTGAGCTGGCCTACAGTGCCCTCTAGGGGGCTGTCCAATCAAGGAGGCCTGCTGAGGCCTACTACCTAATGGCGCTGCCTTCGTTGGCAGAAAAGCTGTTTAGACAGCGCCTACAGCATCCTGGTGCCTAATCACATTGCCCATGGCAGTGTACTCCTCAAGAAAGCTAGCACCCTTAAAACAAGGGGAGTACAACATACGCCACTCTGCCTCAACGGAGGCCCCAGTTAGTCAGGGGCCAACCATGTAAGCATGGGCTTCAGCTCAGGGCAATGCTCTGGCTTCAGGGGAGCGTACTTCGACCAAAGAAGAAGTGAAGCTTACTTCATACTCGACCCGAGCCATAGTGGTGCGAGGTAGGATAAAACAGAACTGGGAGTGAAGTGCTCAGACCTACCCTGTATCACAGGGGAATACTCACACCTCACTTTGAGGTTACCAGGGTGCGGGCCTGCCAGCGGCTCTAGGGGTGACAGAAATGTATCTGTGCCCAACCTAGGGGAGTGGGGCTTGAATGAAAGCCAAACCACCTACAAATCAGCGCTCGGGGAGTAGCTAACCGAGGTGAGTGAAGCCTAAACTGGCGGCCTAAATCCGTAGGCCAGTTCTGCACGGCAGGGTCGGGCAGGAAACCCAGTCTTCTTCGTGAAGCGAAGGACGGCCTAACCCTGCTCAGTAAAGACATATATACCACGGAGGCCTATTTGAGGCCTACCATGTCCTTATAAACCATCCTCTGCACCACGCTGCATTACTCTAGTCACCCCAGAATGCAGAGAACGGGGCGGGCCTTGGCCAAACGACTCCCATGGGAGGAGGCTGTTTATACAGGGATGCTAGAAACCTACATTCACAAAGTGAAGGGTCAGAGGAAGAAATGCTAAATTTTTAGCAGAGCGCCTCTATTATCCCTGGCACAGCCTAGGTCAGCTACAGAGGCGGCCCTGGTGAGGGCCAGCCTGCAAGTATAGATCTATCTGAGGGCTCAGAGGAGCCACAGCCTTACTAAAGAATATAGTCTGTATTATTCCATACAAAGAGCTGCAGAATCGCTCAGCCTAATGAAAACCCAAACACAGCTCAAGGGGCGACATACTCAGGAAGAAGTCAAACGGACCCGTTGGCCGGACATAAGATCTATCTGAAGCTCTAGCGTCAGTCACACTCTAAGTAAAACAATTTCAAGAGAGAGACCAACCACTCTACCCTGAGGTGGCTAGCAGCCCGAAGGCTAACACCGTTACCGTTCTGGCCACCTAACGGGGAACTTCAGGGCCCTGATAATCCAATAAAGTTCTCTTACCTTATTACCTTGACATGACCCCATGACTCTATACAGGGAACGAGGTCTGTAAAGAGAAATATGTTATTTTTTAATCACAAAAAATATTCTTTGAAAAGACCAGCAGCTCACCTGCGGCGTGCAAAGTGAAGACTCGCCAGATAGTTCTTTACAAACCTGGGATCCGTCACTTTACATGCCTGAAAGGGGCGTTTCCACTAACCAAGCCTAGGTGGGCCATCAGAACATAGTTCTCATCATAGGCCCATCCCCAGGCCTGATGTAATGAACGCCTGGGGGTCAGGAGAGAGGAGAGGGCAGATTTCGTGACCCTCAGGGGAGGTTATCCATTACCGACGCTGTGTGCGTTTGTGCTGGATAACCTCCCTCAAATATCTCCTGTTGCAGGAGTCACGCCTCCTCTGCGACCTGCTCCTCGAGAGAGGGGGCGCACGAGAGGCGACACTGGCTCAGACCGTGAGGGGCCAGGCTCTCTCGCCTGCCCGGGTGCGGACGCAGATCTCAGCGGTATACAGGACTTAAATGCTGCTGAGCGCGCCTTTGCCTCTCTAAACTTCCCCACCACCGCCTCTACGGAGGTGCCAAAGAATTTGGAAGGCGAAACTGGCGAATCGAGGAGAAAGGCTTTTTCTTTCTCCCCGATGCCAGCTAGATTTAGCCACAGATGCCTCTCCGTGGCCACCATCGCCGCCATCGAACGACCGATCGCGGCAGCGGTTTGCTTGGTAGCCCGGAGAGCCAAATCTGTGGTACGGCGCAGCTCAGCCACCGCCTCAGGGGACATCCCTGCCCCCTGGTCGAGATCCCCCAGCAGGTCGGCCTGGTATGCCTGCAGCACCGCCATGGTGTGCAGTGCAGCACCGGCCTGACCTGCTGCCGTGTGTGCTCTACCATTCAAACGAGCCGTTGTTTTCAGCGGTTTGGATGGCAGGGTTGGAGCTTTCAGTGTCGCTGCCCGCCCAGACACGAGATAGTTTGCGAACGTCTCGTCAATGGGCGGCATCGACACGTACCCATGCTCTCCGATCCCCTCAACATCAGCGAAACTGGCCCGCTGATGTTGGTGAATACGGGCAGAGTATGGGTTCTTCCATGCCTTCTCGATCTCCATGTGAAGATCAGGGAGGAATGGAAGGCTCACCTGAGCTGGTGGTGTATGGCCGGGGAGAAACCGATCATCGAGCCTACCGTGAGCGGCCTCTCTTCTAGCGCGCTGCCAAGGCAACTGCAGCCTACCAGCAGCGCGCTCCATAACATCCACCAGCTCTGCATACACGGGGCAGGATGGCTGAGGGGGTTCAGGATCTTCCTGATCAAAAACCTCCTCAACCATGTCCTGCGTGTCCTGAAGAGCAGAAACTGCAGGAACAGTCGGTGAGTAATCTTCCCCATCGACCTGCAGTTCGCCCTCGTCAGCCGTCGAATCATCTGAGAGGTTTACAGCCCTCTCGAGGCGATCGACGAGCCCCATCTGGGAGCCCCATGATGCAAGTCGCCGCTCGGCCTCGGCACGAGCGGGACCTGCAACATGAGGACCAGACGCTGAGCCCCCTTCACTCGAGAAGAGGGCCAGACGAGAGCGGAGCGTTTTAAGAGAAAAACGCTCGCAGTTTGCACAGAGGGCTCCTTCGAAAACTTCCCGTGCATGCTCTTCTCCCAGGCAAAAAACGCACAGTTCGTGTGTGTCAGCCGGTGTTAGGAACCTCGGACACGGGTCGGCACACTTACGAAAACAATCTGTCTTTCCTGTGCGTTTCAATCTCTTACCTTTTGCTCGTAACTTTGAGTAGCGTTTCAAACAAACAGTCCCTGAAGGCGATGAGAAGGTTTGTCATAATTGCAAGGCGCCCTTATATACTTCCAGGTCGCACGTTAATCATTCACGCTAATGATTCACGGGCTGTCGCCGGTCAATATGATTGACGTGATTTGATAGTGATTTCAGACACCTGTCACGCCTGAGGCGTTCCCCATAAAGTCGTTGACGTATTGTTGAGTTCCCTTCGAAAGGGAACTACTAAACTAGTAGTTTACTGAGAGTACACTTTAGTGTGTACTTTCATAAACTAAAAAAATTACTACTTGTATTAATATAGTAAACTACGAGTATACTTAAAGTTCACTTGTAGTACAGATGCATTACAAATGAGAAATCTAGTTGTGTACTTAAAGTTTACTACTGCTACACTTATAGAACACTTAAACGTATACTTTTATATACTAAAAGTGGGCCAATTTAGTCCAAGTATAATTCAGAAAATAAACTTGAAGTATACTTCTTTTTCATAAGGGATGGGAAAGTATTTTCGTAAGGGTTATGTCTCAAAAACACAGAAAGTCAAAGACACTTACAGAACTTTGCTCTGTCTAATATCTTGCTCTGAGCGGCCTGGTACATCTCATTAGTGTAATGATGCCCTCCGTTCGCTTCCACCATCGTCTCAATCTTCTCCAGCAGTTCAGTGACCTGAGAGCGGTTCTCCATGTTTTTATTGTTGAATGAGTGAAATCTGCCTCCACACTTCTCAACAAGAGCCTGGAGATCATTACTTTCTCTGATATACTTATCTAATGGTTTCCCGCATAGTGCATCAGCGTGAGAGAACAGAATGATGGTGTAGCGTGCAGCTTCTTCTCCAAAGTTCTCCTGGATCCATTTCACTGTGTTTTTCTCCTCTTCTGTAAATCTCACACCCAGTCTGATGACCATCAGAAACACATGAGGACCAGGAGCAGACATATAGACACACTTTTCTATTTCCTCCTTCAGTTTCTCCCCTGCCATTATCGTATCAAACAGTCCTGGAGTGTCGATGACTGAGATGCTCTTCTCATCAATCTGTTCTTCTTTTCTCTCACAGGTGTTAGTAACCGACCCTGGTGAAGCATCCCCTTTAAAACACTCTCGACCTAAGATGGTGTTTCCTGTCGCACTCTTTCCTGAACCAGTTTTACCCAGAAGAACAATCCTGAGTTCAGATGAAGCTGATCCTGTGAATCAGATTATAATTTTTAGGATTAAATAGAGCATTTAAAAATAATTACAAATATAAATTAAAACTGAGATCCGAAGTTTTAAATAAACTTGTTAAAAAGCTGGGAGTAGTAGAGCAGGAAACAACCTAACACTTTCTGACTTTCTCAGTTTGTGTAAATCCACTTAGGATTCAGGGAATTTATTGTTCCCACATTAATTTCCCTAGTCTAGTACAATTATGTGGTTTTGTTTAATTTATACAGTGCATAGTTTTTTCTTTAATAACCCTGAAAGAATGGAAGTGAAATGTGACAACATGCCCCAAAGGGCATACAGAAGAGTCTTAATATCATTGTCATACTGAAGACTAAAATTTCACTGTTTAATGTTATTTTCAGTATTATTTTCCTTTATTAATGTTCATAATAATTTGTATAATGTATTTTGTAAAGTTAGAGAGATATGGGATGAGCTATATTTTTGCATAGAAGTATGTGTGCAATGTAACATATGTTCCACTGATGATGATGTGTTCATCTGTTGTACGGTTGGCCTGTTCTTTATAATGAAAGAAATGTTTTCCCCTGATGCATATGTACCACGAATGTATACACTAAAGGACAGTTTTCTTTATATGGAAAGTGTAATGTGCCATGTGTAAGCGTGAGATATGCGTTCCATTTTAACAAGGAATTTGTAAGGTCTTCAGTGGTGTATATAAGCTCAAATCCTTAGTGTAGGACCCCAGAGAAACACATACAGCTGGCATGAGAGGGGGTGAGAGGGAAAAGATGGGGAGAGAGGACAGAGAAATGGGGAACAGAGAAATCTGGAATGAAGTCCACCTCGCCTGTAACCTTCCTCTTTTATGCCTGTTTCTCTACTGTGCTGACACATAAAAATAATAAATAAGGGATCTCTTGGCAAAATAATTGGTGTTGCTTCCGAGATTCAACCATAACGAGGAAAAGTTTAATTTTGAAGTCTACACTGTGATGGATTGTCTGCCTCTCCCTTGTAATCAGCTGATGAGGAGAATTGGTGGCGTGTGATGAGGCACACCTGACGAGAATGAAGCCTCATCACCGCCGCTGTTAAATGCTGAGCGTGCCTCTCCTCGAGAGACCGGTCTCTTCCCTGTGCATGCACACTGGTGTCTTCGTGGGTTCAGGAAGGGTGTTTGCGGAGGGATTCCCGCTTCGCTGGAGCTGTGAGTCGCCGGACCCGCGGTCTGAACGGAGAACACGCGTAACGCCGCTGACAGGCTAGGATGCCGGGCCGCTAATCCCCTTCGTTGTCGGGGCCAAGAGAGGACAAGTCGCGATGCCAAAGCCGCCGCCCCCTCACGCCTCAACCCAAGGAGAGAGAGAAGCGCGTGCGACCGCAGAACACCACCCCCTTACCTGGACCCATCCCATCTCTTCACTACCTTTCCTTCACGATTCCCTGGCACAACGAGGACACCAGATCCCCTTTTGTTTTTACACATTATTTCCCCATTTTTGGACATTTTGTGTTTATTTAATTTAATAAATGCCTCTCCGAGGCTTGAAACCACTCCTTCTGTGTCTGTTGTTTGCTTCCCCGCCACAACACTTACAGAAAGTCACATTAAGCATTCTCTTTATGACCGATTTCTAGGAGAAAAACGTCTCGTTACGTATGTAACCCTGGTTCCCTGAGCAGGGAATGAGAAACTGCAATAGCGGTCGCTATGGGAACACACTCCGGTGTGACGAATGTCTGAAGCCCTTATACCATCACGCCAATTTGATTGGCCAATAGCCAACGCTTTGCTGGGAACGGAAAGGGACCGAAGCGACCGTAGGAACATACCCAGTCCTAGGTCACAACAAGACTTTAACCAACCCCGTGGCAAACTCCATACAAGGAAGGCTAATAGAAAGAGCCTGCAGATCCCCAATTCTCTAGAGGGAGGATAGAGCCACTAAATGGCTTGAATGGTGATTCACCAGCCCTTCCAGAATGAAAGCTAAATCCCAAAAGGGAATTCATACAGGATGGAAAGGCCTAAGCTGTCTAGTCCCTTGTAGAAAAAGAGAAACCGGGGGTAACATCCTACAGAAACAATTCCCAAGGGCACATGCTCAGGTGATATAGCCGCCACATAAACCTTAAGTGTGGAAGGGGCTGCTCCTGCTGAAAAACGACTCTGTAGGAACTCCAGTATTGAACTCACAGGGCAAGGAACTGGGTCCAGGTTGTGTTGGCCATACCAAGAGATGAACAGCCTCCATTTAAAAGCATACAAGCGCCTCGTAGAAGGGGCCCCAGAATTAAGAACAGTGTCTGTAATCTCAGCTGAGAGAATGGAATGGATAATCATGCCCCGCTCAGGGGTCACACCCACAACTTCCATAAGTATCCATAATGGGGATGCCAAACCGTACCCTGGGCCTGAGTCAACAGGTCCGGTCTGAGGGGAACCTCCCAAAGAGGGTTGACTAACAGACTTACCAGGTCTGAGAACCATATCTGAGTGGGCCAAAACTGGACCACAAGCAAAAGACGTCTAACCTTGGCTGTTCTCACTCTGAGAAGAACCGCCGAGAGTAACCGAATTGGTGGGAAGGCGTAAAGTCTGGCTCTGGGCCACTCCTGGGTCGGTCTCGTTCTCCCTAGACCTGTGCGGGATGAGCTGGCGAAAAACTGCGACTGCGGTTTCGCTGCTTGAAATTATTACACCACAGTGGTCACGGACTCACCAAATAGGGCGTCTTTTAGATGTGGGGGCATCCAGCATGAAGGTTTTGTCCTTTTCTTTGATGTCAGTAAAAGTGAGCCAAAGGTGAGCCAAGGGGAGTGTGCTTGTTAGCTCTAAGCACCAAGGCAGTAGCCCGCCTGAGCTCCTCTTTAGCCTCTGGTGTCATACCTTCCCCTTCATCTAGCTCTTTAAGTAGCTCTGCTTGATAAGCCTGAAGTACACCCCCAGAGTGAAGAGAAGCTTCTGCCTGTCCAGCGGCCATGTATGATTTTCCAACCAAAGCGGAAGTAATCCTGCAAGGTTTGGATGGCAGCAAGGGCCGTGACTTCCAAGCTGGAGCTGAAGTCGGGGCGACATGGGCCGCAAGCATTTCTTCAGTGGGCGGCATTTCCACATAGCCATTTTAGGAACCATGGCGAAATCAGCGGGGTTAGTAATGCGTGCCGAAAATAGCTGCTGCCAAGACTCGTGGTGGAGGTCTTGGAAGAAGGGGAGAGGCTTAAGGGGCTAAACTGGCTGGCCAAATATCGATCTGCCAGTTTCGACTGGGCCTGAGTTTGCGCTGGCTCGCACTCCCATTCTAGTCCCAGCTTGTCTACAGCTCATTGTACGACAGAGAAGTGCGTTTCTCCTTTTGAGAGGTTGTCCACTGAGCGTTTGTCCACTGAGGGAAGGAGAGAACTAAACCCATCGCCTATGAGCTCCTCAGAGTCCTCAGAGGCCGCTGTAGACAGTACATCATCGTCAAACGGGCCACACCCAAAAGAAATATGCGCGAGGTCTTCTTTTATCAGAAAGCAGGCGAGCCTGGAGCGCAAAACTTTTAAACGCAGGCTATCGCAGTGTCGACAGTCAGATAGGCCGCTAAGCGCCATCTGAGCGTGATTAAGGCCCAAACATAGCATGCACCTGTTGTTAGTGTCTCCTCCTGCGATGAACCTGTCGCACGGGTCGATGCATTTCCTGTAGCTCATCTTGTCTGCTTGAGAGGAGTGAAACTTCTCTGAAGTATGGCAACGAACACAAGAAATACCCTTTCTTACGGGCAACAGAAAATCCGCTTCCTGAAGGAAAAAAATCATGATCAAATAGCGCGCAGCACGCTGATATGAAGCTACTTGTACTCTTAGTATTTTCTGGGCATATTTCTCAAGTCACCTTCATTTATACTGCGCTTTTAATAATACAGATTGTTTTTAAGCAGCTTAACAGTGATAATAGGAAATTAAAGTAACAGAACTGTTTTGGCTTTACAGCAGCTCTAGAATAAAGTTATTGTCCAGCTAAAGTTAGTTTTGATTGATTAACTTCCGTTGCAACGATCATTAGTTATTAACTTAGGGGCCGCTAACACGACACTGTTCTAATAGAAAACCTTTAATGTGATCCGGCCGCTCATTTGCACAAAACAGTGCCTAGTGGCTTGAGAATGCAAACCATGAAATAGGTTCCAAGGTACAAGCCTTGAAAAATTTATAATACAGAATTTTTTATCGCTTCCGCGTAGCCACGTAAACCGGAATTATCCATACGTTTTATCTGTACAGAGGTAAAGGGAAGGAGGCCTTCACAAAGGAGAGACTAGTGACACTTCACGACTGCGTTGTCGCCGTGTCCAGGCGCAGGTAATTCATCAGATCCGGATACGGCCTGGATCCGGCGGACTGCGGTAAAGCTTGGGATAAACAGAGTGACTAATATTAGCGTAGACGCCATCCTTCTTATGATGTAATGAGTACATCAGGATATGAGGGAAGTGTTGCCGGTTTCTGCTGACCTAATCTATGTAGCCTATAATGTGTCATGTGTAAGTCTATAATGTGTTATGTGTATGCTAGGTCAAAGAGATGTGTTTTAGTCTAGATTTGAACTGACAGACTGTGTCTGCTTCCCGGAGAATGTTAGGAAGTCTGTTCCAAAGTTTTGGTGCTAAATAGGAAAAGGATCTACCGCCAGCAGTCGGTTTTGATATTCTAGGTATTATCAACTGGCCAGAATTTTGAGATCGCAATAGACGTGAAGGACTATAATGCGTTAACAGCTCGCTCAAGTACTGGGGAGCTAAACCATTTAGTGCTTTGTAAATAATCAGCAATATTTAAAAATGTATATGATGTGTAATAGGGAGCCAATGCAGTGTTGACAGAACCGGGCTAATATGGTCATACTTCCTGGTTCTGGTAAGAACTGCTGCATTTTGGACCAGCTGTAATTTGTTTATTAAGCGTGCAGGGCAACCACCCATAATAGCATTACAATAATCTATCCTTGATGTTATGAACGCATTATCACAGTGTTGGTTTGTGTTTTCCCCGGGTGTCCACTAGAGGTCTCTTTCCCTTACTGTCACCATTCATTCTGGAACTGCATTTCCCACGATCCTTTGTCTGTTCTCATCACTCATCATTGCACGCAGCTGTTTTCAATTACATTGTTTAGTTCTGTGTATAAATACCCTGTCTGTTTCAGTCCATGTCACGGAGTCGTTGTTTTATGTCCCCACACTTCTGAGGTTTGTTTCTGCTCGTTTCTCGTTTTTGTTGTTTTGTTCTTTTGTTCTTGGATTGCTTATACGGTGTTTGACCCTTGCCTGGACTGGATTACGTGTACGGATTACCCAATAAATATACTGCTACTCAATCTACTGTTTCCCTGTGTGTGCGTCGTGACAGAACGACTCCGTCATCAAGATCCAGCGGTATGTTTTTTAATATCTCTTCCCCAGCCACCGAGCGGGAGAGAAGGGATTTGTTTGAGGGGACCCGGTTGGTCAAGTTTCGCGGGACCCGTGGAGGTCGCAGTGGAGGAGGTGGTCGAGAGGAATTCCAACACCATTTTCCACTCAGGCCCCTCTTCGACCCTGGGCTGGTGCGATCCAGTCCAGAGTTTCATCCGGCGCTGTTTCCATCTAGCCCAGAGCGCGCACTTCACCAGCGGAAACGGCGGAGGAGGAGGAAGACCTCTAGCTTCTCCAAAGGCCCGGAGGCCGTGTCCCAGCAGCCCGCCGCTTTTCTGGAGGCTGATTCGGAGATGGTTCACGTCCCGTTTGCCCAGTCAGAGACTGTTCACGTCCCGTTTGCCCAGTCAGAGACTGTTCACGTCGCGTCTGCCCAGTCAGAGACTGTTCACGTCACGTCTGCCCAGCGAGAGACTGTTCACGTCACGTCTGCCCAGCGAGAGACTGTTCACGTCACGTCTGCCCAGCGAGAGACTGTTCACGTCACGTCTGCCCAGCGAGAGACTGTTCACGTCACGTCTGCCCAGCGAGAGACTGTTCACGTCACGTCTGCCCAGCGAGAGACTGTTCACGTCACGTCTGCCCAGCGAGAGACTGTTCACGTCACGTCTGCCCAGCGAGAGACTGTTCACGTCACGTCTGCCCAGCGAGAGACAGTGCACGCTCTGTCTGCCCAGTCAGAGACAGTGCACGTCCAGTCTGCCCAGTCAGAGACAGTGCACGTCCAGTCTGCCCAGTGAGAGACTGAGCACTGCCAGTCTGCCCAGTCAGAGACTGAGCACGTCCAGTCTGCCCAGTCAGAGACTGAGCACGTCCAGTCTGCCCAGTCAGAGACTGAGCACGTCCAGTCTGCCCAGTCTGAGACAGATCTGGAAATGCCCATTTGTGTGGCCGCCAAGGCACTTACGGACTATTTGGAGCGTCTGGCTCGGATCCTGGACATGCCCGTGTCTGCTGTTCCAGAGCCGGAGCCAGTGTCTCCTGTTTCAGAGCCGGAGCCAGTGTCTGCTGTTCCAGAGCCGGAGGCAGAGCCAGTGCCTGTTCCAGAGCCGGAGGCAGAGCCAGTGCCTGTTCCAGAGCCGGAGGCAGAAACAATGCCCGTTCTGGAGCCGGAGGGAGAACCAATGCCCGTTCTGGAGCCGGAGGGAGAACCAATGCCCGTTCTGGAGCCGGAGGCAGAGCCAGTGCCCGTTCCAGAGCCGGAGGCAGAGCCAGTGTATTTTCCAGAGCCGAAGGCAGAGCCAAGGCCTGTTCCAGAGCTGGAGCCAATGTCTGTTCCAGCGCCAGAGCCAGTGTTTTTTTCTGTGTTTGTGTTTGTTCTTGTGACTGTTACAGTTCTTGTGTCTGTTCCTGAGCCGGTGTCTGTTGTTCCTGAGCCGGTGTCTGTTGTTCCTGAGCCGGTGTCTGCTGTACCTGAGCCGGTGTCTGCTGTACCTGAGCCGGTGTCTGCTGTACCTGAGCCGGTGTCTGCTGTACCTGAGCCGGTGTCTGCTGTACCTGAGCCGGTGTCTGCTGTTCCTCAGCCTGAGCCACCGTCGTGGCCGCCCGAGGGGTCTTCACCGCCCTGGCCGCCCGAGGGGTCTTCACCCCCCTGGCCGCCCGAGGGGTCTTCACCGCCCTGGCCGCCCGAGGGGTCTTCACCGCCCTGGCCGCCCGAGGGGTCTTCACCGCCCTGGTCGCCCGATAGGTCTTCTGGTTTGCCCTGGTCGCCCGATGGACTGTCTGCTTGGCCCTGGGTGCCCGATGGACTGTCTGCTTCGCCCTGGCCGCCCGATGGACTGTCTGCTTCGCCCTGGTCGACCGATGGACTGTCTGCTTCGCCCTGGCCGCCCGATGAACTGTCTGCTTCGCCCTGGCCGCCCGATGGACTGTGTGCTTCGCCCTGGCCGCCCGATGGACTGTCCGCTTCGCCCTGGCCGCCGGCTAAACCATCACCCCCTGTCTCGGTTTCCTTCCATGGACCTGGCCCCCCATCCCTCCCCCTGATCCTCCACCGTTCCACCTCCCTCCTGGACTCTTGTTTTGTTTGTTTTTTGTGGGTCTTGGAGCGTCTGGTAGCCACTCCGTAGAGGGGGGGTTATGTCACAGTGTTGGTTTGTGTTTTCCCCGGGTGTCCACTAGAGGTCTCTTTCCCTTACTGTCACCATTCATTCTGGAACTGCATTTCCCACTATCTTTTGTCTGTTCTCATCACTCATCATTGCACGCAGCTGTTTTCCATTACATTGTTTAGTTCTGTGTATAAATACCCTGTCTGTTTCAGTCCATGTCACGGAGTCGTTGTTTTATGTCCCCACACTTCTGAGGTTTGTTTCTGCTCGTTTCTCGTTTTGTTCTTGGATTGCTTATACGGTGTTTGACCCTTGCCTGGACTGGATTACGTGTACGGATTACCCAATAAATATACTGCTACTGGATCTGTTTCCCTGTGTGTGCGTCGTGACACGCATGAACTAATTGTTACGCATTTGTCATTGAGAGCATATGACGTAATTTAGATATATTTTTAAGAAGGAAAAATGCAGGTTTACAGATACCAGACATGTGACTTTCAAATGAAAGAATGCTATCAAAGAGCACACACGCACACACACACACACAAACACACACACACACACACATACACACACACACACACAAACACACACACACACACACCCAGGTTCCTAACCGACGACGAAGACTTGACAGAGCAGCCATCAAGTGTTAGACAGTATTCTAGGTTAGTAGGCCTATGTGAGGAAGTTTTTTGTCCAATAATTAGTATCTCTGTTTTTTCAGAATTAAGTAGTAGGAAATTACAAGTCATCCAGTTTTTTATATCAGCTATGCATTCCGTTAATTTTGTGAATTGATAAATTTTGTCAGGGCGTGAAGAAATATACAGCTGAGTATCATCAGCATAACAGTGAAAACTAA
Organism: Siphateles boraxobius; assembly: GCF_051911475.1. Taxonomy (NCBI): domain Eukaryota; kingdom Metazoa; phylum Chordata; class Actinopteri; order Cypriniformes; family Leuciscidae; genus Siphateles; species Siphateles boraxobius. The sequence continues at coordinate 34,911,018 of NW_027508799.1, read as the reverse complement.
AGCCATGCTTCCTAATGATATCTCCTAAGGGTTGCATGTACAGAGTGAACAGCAGCGGTCCTAGTACTGAGCCTTGTGGTACACCATACTGAACTTTTGACCTGATCTCTTAATTTACTGCTACAAACTGATAACGGTCAGATGAGTATGATTTAAACCATGCTAATGCAATTCCACTTATGCCAACATAATTTTCAAGTCTATTTAAAAGAATGGTGTGGTCAAAGGTATCAATTGTCTTTTAATATCACTGTCTTAATGCATTGAACTGTTTTCTTTTAAATGGGTTTCTTTTGGAGGAAACAGCTTAACGTGTAATTAAAGGTGTTGTGTTCATATGCTGGGCTCATCTGCTTTTCTGTACACATTATGCTTTATTAGTTTGGTGTTTACTGAGTTTGGTCTGTTAATGCCACTGCCTTATTACTGTACATTAAGCCACGTTAAGCGTTTTTCACCTTAAGTGTTTTAGAATGTCCCTTTAAATGTCCCTTTAGAATGCATTTAACTATAACATAACCATAAACAAAGTCACTTATTGTCACTTTGTTAAAAAGACATCTTTTTAATCTTTTAAGCATTTCAATTCTAATCAATCCTATGAACTTGTACTTTCAACTTTGCATTGTGTACTGTGAATATGAATGCCTCTTATGACATGATTGTGATGTTCCTCATTTGTAAGGTCATTTGGATAAGTCTCTGCTAAATCAATAAATGTGAAATATATACTTGTAGTTCTGTCTTCTGTCCATTGCTGTATCCTTCCATGATTCAGTGGCCTCCGTCTCACAGCAGAGGATTTTCTTCCTAAAATGACATTGCATATCAGTTGTGACAGATGCAAGCTGCATTTGATCAAATAGCAAATGTCAAATGCTGAGCGCTTTCAGAAATAAATGTCAATGTAAAGCCCAATTTATACTTCTGCGTCGAACTCATGCCGCAGCTATGTCGTAGGCTGTGTATGGCGCGCTTACCCTTCAGTGTACCCTGACGTGTATGGCGAGTGCATAGTACCACGGATAACCTACCGAAGGAGACAGTCGTGTACTTTTATGTGAGAGAAGCGGTACGACGCACTACAGACACATGACACCAACGCGTGACTCCAACGTCGTTGAGAAGTATGTCGGACCACAGACACGTGACACCAACGTGTGACTCCAACGCCGTTGAGAAGTACGTCGCACCACCGACACGTGACACCAACGTGTGACTCAATTTTTATATTTCCTTTTTTATCTTTCTTATCAATACTAACTTTTTTCCTTTCTTTTCTTGTGTTCTGATGACATTGAATATATAATTGATAAAAATTGTGTATTGTATACAAAGTTGTGTATGTCATTAATGTCATCTCTGAATTGTTTACAAACATGATAAAAAAATATTTAAAAAGAATTCACTCACTTTCTACTGGAGATGAGGACTATGCAAATTATACACTGTAGCAAGGTTCAGTTGTTTTGGGAAGAAGGAGGCGAGAACCGGCGAACATTCAAAAACTTTAATAATAAAATAAAACAAATACAAAAACTATATGTCTGCCAGCAGCCCCTCGCGGACGACTGCTGGCTACACAAAACACAAATAAAACACAGGCCTGTCCTCTCTCGATCATCACAGTTGTCACTCCTCCTTTATGCTTCCGCTCCTCCGTGAAATATGCGACACGGGTGCGTCGCGCAGATGTCGTTCATTAACAATCACGTCACCGGCCTCGCGCCATTCTCTCACGTCCCTCGGCATCGCCCTGCTTGCCACATACACCATCAAAGTCGAAATTTTATGTAATTTGCACAATTATTAACAACAACAACAACTTTAAAATTGAACAGATTAATTAATTAATTGTAATCTATAAAGATAATATTCTGGAATGTGTCATTCTGAGTTTTACCTTTTGATTTATTATTTAAGAAAATGATTATTCTTATTTTCAAGAAATCAACAATGACAAAATATAAGACAGGAAAATAGTATTTTAATCACAAAATGCAAAACAATTTAGGTGCATGTTCAAATGTTTTAACTAGGGCTGTCAGTAACGATTATTTAATTTATATATTTTTTGGTAATAAAGATAGATCTAAGTGAACAATAGCCTTTAGTATGACTTAAATATATATAACAAATGAGGCAATAATAATTGGTTCAAATAAAGCAGAGGTACTCAACAGGCGGCCCATCGGCATTAGTTTTATGGCCCGCGTCATGCAAAAGATGAATGCACTTTTTTTTATAATTTGAGCTCAAAGGTTGCGCAAATATTAGACAGCTTGACTTATGTAGCCTATGTATACCATGGACGCTTTGGATAATCCGTGGGTCGATTAATAAAAAATAACATTCATCATCGTCATTGTGATGTGTGTGGAATGTTTAATGGGACTTTAGGCTATATAGCTGGCTACTTGATATCTCCGAAATATACCATTAACTTGCTAAGCGCAACAAATAGCGAAACAAGCGGTAAAGCTGTCAGGCAACTTTTGTGTGCGCGCAACGCAAAGCTTGTGCATTCAGAGCTGCGCATTTTCACTTAATTGAAATATCACATTTTCATTATTTAGAGCTCATAACTTAATAAAACAAGCTGTGTTACTGTATGACGAATGGTTACTTCAAATGTTGATGTATGTGCGATGTAGCCTACTTTAGGCTATCTGAATTAAATACATAGCCTACACATCTCTCAGTTCCCCTTCAGGGACTACCGCTGCGTGAAATCGCAGTGGGAACGCCCTCAGCGTGACGCGTCTGAAGCATGAATGAAATCAGTCAATGGAGAGAATGAGCGTACGGCGAGTGACGTCATCGACCAGGAAGCTATAAATATCCCCTGAGTACACAACACGCCAGCTTTTAGTTACTTCAGCAGCTCTGTGTGTGTCTGAATCTGTCGATTGTGTTTGTCTGTTTTGTCAGGAGTTTTCACTATATATATTTTATATAAAAAAACCAATATGAGCGAGCAGTATAAGAAGTGTGTTCACCCCTGTACTCGGCACATCACGGGTGGGGATTCACACGAGCTAAGTGTGGCTTGTTTGGGAGTGCAGCAATGCCCAGTCGGCTCTCGAGGGAGTCGATTGTCAGCATTGCGAGCGTTTTCCCTTGAGAACTCTGCGCTCGCGGCGATCGCTCTTCGAGGAGAGTGATTTGCTGCGAGCTCCCCGAGGCTCGGGTCCCGCTTCTGTTGAGGCAGAGCGGCGGCGCTTGTCTTGGGGCTCGCAGATGGATCTCGCTGGCGACGTTGAGACGGGCTCCGTCTCAGCTATCTCCGACTAGATCTAGTGCCTCTCACCCGGCTCTGGAAGCACGCGCTGCGGCGGTTACTTCTGCCCGGGTGGAGGCACATGATGATGTTGAATTGAGATTTTCCAGTTCTGAGGAGCTGGATGTCGAAAGTTTATTATCAGAGAAAACTAGTTTATCACATTATACTGCAAATGAAGAAGGTTTGATGGATGTATTATCTCGGGCTGTTGAAAAGCTAAAAAAAAAATAAAAAAAATAACAGTATCGAGTGGCCAGCTGATAGACAGGTTTCTAGAATTAAAAGCAATCTAGATGATAGATTTCTGTCTGCACGACCTCAACCTTCTAGCCGGTGCTTACCGTTCTTCCCAGATCTTCATGCTGAGGTTTCAAAGACCTGGGTTAGACCGGTTTCAAGCAGAATTTACACAAATCAGTCCAATGCTTATGGTAACATTGCTGGTGCTAAATCTGCTGGTTATGTGACGATACTGTAGGCGGAGGAGACGCTTGCGAGCTATCTCTCTCCTGCTTCATCGTCTTCACTTAAAGCACCGGCTCTTCCACCAAAAAAAAAAAAAATAAATAAATATATATACCTCTGTGCTGGTGGGGAAGGCTTACTCGGTGGCTCGGCAGGCGGCTGAATGTTTGCATACGATGACTTTTATGCAGGCTTTTCAGGCCGACCTGCTCAAAGGAAATCTGAGGGGGGTCCCCGCCGAGAGAGACTTGCGTTCACCTCCCTTAAGGGTGCCCTGTCTCTCCCGGCGCCCTCAGGGGCCCGTCCTACTAACCCTGCCGAAACAGGGCGTAGAAGGGTCTGGCGAGTGCTTTCCCGAGGGACGCTCGCCGCCTCTAAGGAGGGTTCTAGTGTGTTCATACCAGCCGTTCCCTGCCGGTGCGCCGTTACAGGGCACTGTGTCTGTCACGCAGAATGTTCAACCAGAGCAAAGTCTTTCGTCGAGTTCGTCTTCAAAAAGAGCACAGCAGAAGCGGAGTGTCACGTCTCGTGCCCCCCTGCAGAGAAACTGGAGGGACGAGGCGGGGTGCTCTCCGGCGCGGCCTTCTCGGGGCAGGACTGATCTGAGGACAGTCATTGTCGCCAGAAAGGCCGCGTCGAAAAAGTCCTGACGGGCTGAACGTCAGGACTCTGAGGGTGGTCCCCATCGGGAAAAACTTGAGTTCACCGCACAAAAACACGGTGCCCTGTCTTTCTCGATGCCCTCAGGGGTCTGTTCTATTAACCCTGCCTATACAGGGCGTAGAGAGACTCGGCGAGTGATTTCCCGAGGGACGCTCGCCGCCTCCAAGGAGGGTTGTGGAGTGCTCAGACCAGCTGTTTCCTGCCAGTATGTTACAGGGCGCTGTGTCTGTCACTCGGGATGTTCATCCGGAGGCCAGCCTCGAGAGGCTGGTTCCCTTAGTAGAGTTCCTGGCGGAATGGGTCCCCCACCCAGCAGGGAGTTAGGATACTACTTCATCGAAAAAAAAAAAATCCTGACGTGCTGAACGTCAGGGTTCTGAGGGTGGTCCCTATCGTGAAAGACCTGAGTTCACTGCACAAGAACACGGTGCCCTGTCTTTTCCGATGCACTCAGTGGTCTGCTCTACTAACCCTGCCTTCACAGGGCGTAGAGAGACTCGGCGAGCGATTTCCCGAGGGACGCTCGCCCCCTCCGAGGAGGGTTGTGGAGTGCCCAGACCAGCTGTTCCCTGCCAGTACGTTACAGGGCGCTGTGTCTGTCACTGGGGATGTTCAAATCAGATCCGAGGACTGGTTTGTCATGATAGATCTAAAGGACGTTTACTTCCATGTATCTATCCTCCCTCAACACAGGAAGTTCCTGAGGTTCGCTTTCGGGGGCGAAGCGTACCAATATCGGGTTCTTCCGTTCGGCCTAGCACTGTCACCCCGAACATTCACGAAGTGTACGGATGCTGCTATAGCCCCGCTGAGGTTACAGGGCATCCGCTTTCTGTACTATATAGACGATTGCTTGATTCTAGCTCAATCGGAACAACAGGCGGTTCGGCACCGAGATGTCGTTCTTGCTCATATCAAGTGACTGGGGCTGAGGCTCAACGCCAAAAAGAAAGTGTTCTTTCTCCATTACAGAGAACCACTTTTCTAGGTGTAGTGTGGGATTCAACGACGATGCAGGCACGATTGTCACCTGCTCGTATTGCTTTGATTCTCGCTGCGGTAGATCAGGTCAAGCTAGGCCAGTCATCCACTGTAAAACAGTTCCAGAGACTGCTAGGTCTCATGGCAGCTGCGTCCAACGTGATACCTCTTGGCCTCTTGCACATGAGACTGTTAAAGTGGTGGCTCAGGACCAAGGGATTCTCCCCGAGGGGAAATCCGCTTCGCATGATCGTGAGTTTGCGACGGTGTCATCACGCCCTGATCATGTGGAAAGATCCTTGGTTTCTGTCCCAAGGCCCTGTGTTAGGAGCTCCTTGTCGTCGCGTTATGCTAATGACAGATGCCTCTCTCACGGGTGGGCTCAGGGTCTGTGGGAGGACCATCATCGTCTGTGGCACTTAACCTGTTAACCGTTTCCAGAGCGTCGGCGCACTGAAGCGTTTTTTTTTTATTTAGTTCAAATTTACTATCAGATTTAATGTTATACCTTGACAAACTATACATCATTAAAAAGATATAATACTCAAGATTCAGTATTTGACCACTATTGTATTCTGAGAAACTTATAGTGACAGTTATGTCTTAATTTGTGTCAGGAGTTATGAAATGGAAAAATGAGTCGATACCTTTAATATGAATTATGAGCGTCAGCTGGTCCATTCATAAAAAACACTCCAAGCTGTCGTCATGACAGCGATTCGCAAAACATCGTCCCTCAGGGCTTTAGCTCAAAAATGTGCAGACTTGGAGAAATATTGATATATTCTCATAGATTCACATCATATTTCTATAGACAGGAATAATATTTGTTGAATTTATACCCAAATGCGTCGATGTAATCATTATGATCGCTTCTTACTGAGATGTGCTGTGTTTTCAATTCATACCAATAGCCTGAGGGCGCTATATGCACAATAACAGTCCATATATGGATCACGAAGAAGACCCATAGTCATGTGACATGCCAGGACGTCACTGATACAGACAGTAGCTGACAGAGATCGCTGCAACATGCAGATAAAGATGTTTTGAAGACAATAAACATGATTGCAATGATATTTGAGTTACCTGTGTTCTTCAAGCCATGCCAGGTATTTCATAATAATAGATTATATTTATAATGCAATGCTAATCGATATAGATTTCATCATCGTGCAGAACACTATAAATAATAAATTTTCTGTCGGATTTTTTTTTTTATCTGAAGCCAAAATAGATCACAGAAGATTATTTAAAACACTCGACTTGCGTTATAAAGTAAGTTTGGAGCACAAACATGGTTTTAATCTCATAAATGGTCGTGTATTGATAGTGTGCTAAGCTAACATGCTAGCTAGCCCAGGTGCACCTGCCACCAGCAGTTATTGTTTTATGATTTTTTTCTAAATAGGAATGCTTACTGAAATGTTTCAGTGCATTTGATACCAGTTTCAAATATTTAGTGAGAACTTTGATAAAAGAAATTAGGGTTTGAAACCCTATGAATAGCCTGTGAATAGCCAGTCGTTAGTAGCTATAATGCAGACAAAAGAAATGCATATTTAGAGCCATAACCAGTCTGGAGAGGTGTAAATGTGTGCAGGGAGAGACTGACTCTGAATGGGGCTCGTTTGCACCACAAAATAATAGAGACAATAGACTGATTAGATGACTCAGAAGATGACTAAACATCAGTTTGCATTTTAGAGTCTAATCAAAATAAAGTAATTTGACATGATCTTGAAAAACATTTAACTAAATACAGAGTTTTAGACTTATCATTTTCAGATTTTAAATATAAAATGGTCACACATATGGCTTTAGCTGCAGTGCATTTCTAGATTGCTCCAGGGCCAACTTCAATTTTATTTTTATGAAGATGTTTCATGAAAGTAAATTTCTAATAACTTTACAAAACTTTGAAGCTATTTAAACATTTTTTTTTCATTATGACAATAATTATTTCTACATTTACAATAAACTACTAGGTGTCAGCTTTCAAATGAGATCATACTTGTGCTTTTAGTGCAAAGGGTTCATGAACTGTATCTGTTTAAGTTTGGGTATGCCATTTCTGGGGATTTTTCAAAAGTGGCCTTGAAGGTTAACAGGTTAAACTGCCTAGAGATGTTGGCGGTGTTTCAGGCTCTGAAACACTTCCTCCCAGACCTAAGGGGCCACCATGTTCCTGTCCAGACAGACAACACATCGGTGGTTTCTTATATCAACCATCAGGGGGGTTTGCGTTCTCGCCCGCTTTACAAACTGGCACGTCAGATCCTTCTATGGTCCCAGGGGAAAATTCTTTCTCTGAGAGCTTTTATCTCCCGGGGTATTTAAATCAGGGGGCAGACATCCTGTTAAGACAGGGGCCGAGGCCCGGGGAATGGAGTCTTCACCCCGAGGTGGTGGAACACCTATGGAAACATTTCGGTCTTGCCGAGGTAGACCTATTTGCTTCTCGAGAAACATCACACTGCCCGCTGTGGTTCTCTCTCAGCCATCCAGCCCTGCTGGGGTTGGATGCGATGGTACATCCGTGGCCGAGGTCACGCTTGTACGCTTTTCCCCCGATCGCTCTGCTCCCAGGAGTTCTGGAGAGGGTTCGCCGGGACGGGCTCAGTCTCCTGCTAATAGCCCCGTTCTGGTCGGCCCGGGTATGGTTTGCGGACCTAGTGTCTCTCCTCAACGGCTCTCCCCTAGAGATACCGATCAGGAGAGATCTGCTCTCTCAGGCGAGTGGGTCGATCCTTCACCCCCGTCTAGAGCTATGGAGGCTGTGGGCTTGGCCTCTGAGGGGGCCCAGCTCATAGATTCTGGTCTCTCGGCTGAGGTCGTTGAGACCATCCTCCGATCCAGAGCTCCCTCCACGAGGAAGTTATATGGCGCGAGGTGGAAACTTTTCACCTCTTGGTGTGGAGAGCGCCAGCAGGACCCAGTTAACTGCCCGGTTGGTACAGTCCTGGATTTCCTGCAGGACCGTCTCTCCACAGGGTTATCCCACTCCACACTGAAGGTGTATGTGGCGGCCTTAGCTGCTTACCACACCCCTTCAAGTGGAGGTTCCCTCGGGAAACACCCGCTTATGTCTCGCTTCCTTCGTGTCACCTTGAGGCTGAGGCCTGCAGTTCGCACAAGGGTACCAGCTTGGGATCTGGCCGTCATCTTAGAAGGTCTCTCCCTTGCTCCTTTCGAGCCCATCGAGGAAGTTTCGGAAAAGTTTCTTACTCTAAAGACTATCCTTCTTCTCGCTATCTCATCTCTAAAAAGAATTGGAGATATTCAAGCACTTTCGGTGGCTCCCTCGTGCCTGGAATTTGCTCCTGGTTGGTTAAGGCCTTTCTCTTTCTGAGACCAGGTTATGTTCCTAAGGTTCCAACTGTTTCAGTTAGACCTATAGTTCTGCAGGTTTTCTGTCCTCCGCCTTTTCTGACGTCAGACCAGGAGAAAATTAATTTGCTGTGCCCAGTTTGGGTTTTGATGCTTACGTCCACAGAGCTGCCCTGTGGAGGAGATCGGAACAAATGTTCGTCTGTTTGGGTCACCTAAGAAAGGGTGTCCTGCATCTAGAAAAAGGATGAGCAAGTGGGTGGTCGAGGCCATCCCACTTGCTTATGGTTCGGCCCATCAGCCTTCACTTTGGCTGTAAGGGCTCATTCCACCCGGAGTATGGCTGCTTCTACAGCTCTTCTTTCAGGAGCTTCTCTTCAGGACGTTTGTGATGCGGCAAGCTGGTCCTCACCGCACACTTTCGTTAGATTTTATTCCCTCGATCTTAGCTCCACTCCCGGGGCTCAGGTTCTCTCGTCGGTTTGTGTCTCCTAATGACACACGACGGGGATTTGGTCGTATGGGGATGTGGGTATTGCGTTCCCACTGCGATTTCACGCAGCGGTAGTCCCTGAAGGGGAACGTCCCGGGTTACGTATGTAACCCTAGTTCCCCGAAGGGACGGACGCTGCGTGTCCTGCCATACTCTCGGCATCCCCTTGGGTCGCTGCTTCAGTAACTTTTAAGCTGGCGTGTTGTGTACTCAGGGGATATTTATAGCTTCCTGGTCGATGACGTCACTCGCCGTACGCTCATTCTCTCCATTGACTGATTTCATTCATGCTTCAGACGCGTCACGCTGAGGGCGTTCCCACTGCGATTTCACGCAGCGTCCGTCCCTTCGGGGAACTAGGGTTACATACGTAACCCGGGACGTTTTGCTCACTTGCCAGCAATTATAGGCTACTCCTCCGTGTGCCATAGGTTGCCGACCCCTTGCATAGGCTATTAAAGAAATGTAATTTTGCCAAAGATGCAGCCTACTCCACTGTAATAGCCTGTGTTACGATATCATCGCGCTTAACACTGGGAATTTTAATTGTAATGTGATGATCGGGTGCGGATCTCTAAATCTGAGAAAATCATTGGTGATGGTAAGTTTGTTTTTAACAGCTGATTCGGGTGACTTTAGAGCTGATCAGCTCTTAAAATTCAAATTGTCAATGGGTTATAAACAGAAAGTAAGCAAAAAGCGCTCCCATTACAGTGACGAGCTGTCATCATGTCAACGAGTTCATGGCACTCTTGCAAAACCTCCCGTTATAACTGGAAATTTAGTTTGGAACGGGGCACGGCACGCATGAAACTCTTTTTTTGCATTAATATTGCTAGAAAACTGTTAATCCACTTTATTGTTCCAGATTTAAAAAAAAAAATCATGTTCAGTATTACTTTAAACAAAGACTAGCAAGACTTACCTAGCAAGATAGGTAATAAACTGCATTTCTAAATAAGTAAAAACTGTAAAAATTGTCGTAAATAAAGTCTTACGATGCAAGTTGTAATTTGTGGCCCTTCACATATTATGTGGTTTAAATGTGGCCAAGTTTGCATCTGAACTTGAGTACCCCTGAAATAAAGTATCAAAAGTGAATAATTACATAATTTTATTCAACAACACTATTAAAATACATGAAGAAATGTATAAACAATGTACTTATGTATATTATGTATGATAGCAAATGCCAGAGGCCTGACGATTGTTGTTACACTTTACATCAAGAGCAAACCATTGTTTATCTAATGTTTAATTGCACTTAATCTGTAATGTTTAGCTATAGCCAACAGTTTCATTTTGAAATCTCAAACATCTATTTGCATATTTATAAATATATTGGTTCATTCTCTTGTGATGTTGGCGTATGTTTTTAAGTTGCTAAATTGGTTCAACAGCACAAGTATCGTCCATATTCCCAAATGCACGTTATTGTGGGAAAAGTACCAAAGCATAGAATAAAATAATATAAGGAATGTACATTTTTGCCACAAACTCAACTCTGTTGAACAGAATAGGACCAGAGGGTTAAAGGGATAATGATCTTTATGTTGTCCCTGTCACATAATGCACACAAGAAAAGGTAAGATCCAAGCGCAGTTTATTAGGGTAATCCGTACTCACAATCCAGCCAGGAAAAAGGTCAAAATCCATAATCGACAGTCCAAAAACAAGAAACAATCAAAAGTGGAACCGAGAAGTGCTACAAGACAATAAACAAGGAATCCACAATGAACACAGAAACAGACAGGGTATAAATAGCCAGGTGCAAACGATGTGAGTGGGAACAGCTGTGTGCAATGATCAGATGATGAGTACAGACAAAGGAATATGGGAATTGAAGTTCTTGATGGGTTGGAGACCATAAGGGAGAGAGACCTCTATTGGACACCCAGGGAACCCCAACCCAGACATTGTGACATAACCCCCACTCTACGGAGCGGCTACCAGACGCTCCAAGACACAACTTCAAAACAAAACAAGAGTCCAGGAGGGAGGTGGAACGGTGGAGGACCAGGGGGAGGGATGGGGGGCCAGGTCCATGAAGCGGAACAGGAACAAGGGGTGACGGCTTAGCCGGCAGCCAGGGCGAAACAGAGAGTCCAACAGGCGGCCAGGGCGAAGCAGACAGTCCATCGGGCGGCCAGGGCGAAGCAGACAGTCCATCAGGCGGCCAGGGCGAAGCAGACGACAGTCCATCGGGGAGCCATGGCGGAGGCGACCCTTCGGGCGGCCACGATCCCTCGGGCGGCCATGGCGGAGGAACAGGAACAGACCCAGGCTCAGGAACAGGCACAGACACTGGCTCAGGCACAGACACCGGCTCAGGCACAGGAACAGACACCGGCTCAGCGGTGGCTATCTTGTCCAGAGACACTGGCCTGGCAGACGTGACGTGATCAGTCTCTGGATAGGCCGACGTGACGTGAACAGTCTCTGGATCAGCAGACGTGACCTGAACAGTCTCAGGCTCGACAGGTGGCATCGGCAGGGCAAGGAACTTGGGCGGCGCCGACAGAGCGAGGAAACTGGGTGGGGCCAGCAGAGCAAGGAACCTGGGCGGTGCCAGCAGGGCAAGGAGCTGGGGCGGTGCCGGCAGGGTGAGACGCTTGGGGATGGCTTCCAGGCCCTGTGGGATCGCAGACGTCCCTCTCCTCCTCCGTTTGCGAGATCTCGGCGGTGCTGCAGCCTCTCTGATCACCACTGGCGGTGCAATAGGGAGAGTGGGCATCTCTGGGACAATCGAAGTCGGGTCCTCCAGGGCTACAGCAGGCTGCTCGGGGACAGCCTCCGAGGCTACAGCAGGCTGCTCGGGAAGGTCCTCCGGGACAACAGCGGGCTGCTCGGGGACGGCCTCTGGGACGGCCTCCAGGATGACAGTGGGCTGCTCGGGGACGGCCTCCGGAATTTGAGGGACAGTTGGCTCCTGCTTCCTCCTCCTCCGCCGTGTCTGATGCCGAGGTGGTGGCGCAAAGCTTTCCGCCTCTGGAGCCGCTGCAGGTTCTCCGAGGTCCACTGGGACCGCTGCAATTTGCCTCACTGGAAGGTTCTCTCATCGGTCCTGTCCTCTCCTACGGCCTCCACGAGTCCCAGAAAATCTGGCTAGGCGGGTTCCCTCAAAGGATTGTTTGTAGTAAGGAGTGCTAGCTGAACAGGTACCCGTTGTGCTGGCGGAAAGGGGTTCCGGGGAGCTGCTAGTAGCAGTATTGGACCCTCCCTTCTCCCACTTGACATCTGGCAGCTATGTTCTCCTCAGACCTTCAAGCACACATAGCAAAAATTTCAAATAACGTCATAGGAGACCCAGATCGTAATGCACACAAGAAAAGGTAAGATCCAAGCGCAGTTTATTAGGGTAATCCGTACTAACAATCCAGCCAGGCAAAAGGTCAAAATCCATAAACGACAGTCCAAAAACAAGAAACAATCAAGAGTGGAACTGAGAAGTGCAACAAGACAATAAACAAGGAATCCACAATGAACACAGAAACAGACAGGGTATAAATAGCCAGGTGCAAACGATGTGAGTGGGAACAGCTGTGTGCAATGATCAGATGATGAGTACAGACAAAGGATTATGGGAATTGCAGTTCATGATGAGTTGGTGACGATAAGGGAGAGAGACCTCTAGTGGACACCCAGGGAACCCCAACCCAGACATTGTGACAGTCCCACACCTGTATTTATTTTTCTTTCTTCTTTGGAAAATAAAAATAACATAGAGAGAAACACACATAATCAGAGAGTAGCTTATTTCTTTTAGTTTTGAATTGTTTTGTTTAAAGACATTTCAAGCTCTCTATAGATATATGTCTCATGTCTGTGAGGCATAGTTTCGGTTAATTTATATTGAGATGCGCACCAGTTTACGTGCAATGCAAGTGACCGCGCCCGCGCCTCCATGATATGATTATATTGTCTGCTGTATTTGCTTATTTTTTATTAAATACAGGCAATTGGTTAATGGAAAAATTTATTAAAATTAAGATACAATTTATACATAATGAAAATTCACTTTAAAGAAAGGCTTTCTTAAAAACAAAACTTAATGAAGTGGTCAAAATAATGTCTGACCCATTCCATGTCTCCCAATATATTTAGAATCCTATCTTACTCATGCTGTTCACTTTTCATAATAACATAGATGGGGAAAAAAATAACATTATAATATTTTAACAAATATGAAACTAAATGCGCTTATGTAATGGCTACAATACGTAGCCTATAGTATATAGGCCTACAGACTCTTTATTTGTACAAATTGCTGCAAATTCATTTAATTCTGAATTGATGGAAGTGTCTCAGTGGTTCATGTAGGTTGTCTACAAACCGGAAGGTTGGTGGTTCTATCCCTGGTTCCACCTGACCAAGTGTCGAGGTCTCCATGAGCAAGACACCTAACCCCAGCTGTAGGAGCCAAAATGTATTATAAGGGTTATGTGTTGTTCTCATTTTTGACCATTGAGTGGCGCTGTGATATCAGTGTATATAGGTAGCCTTCCTTATGTTGTAGATAGGTGTGTTGACCCGGAAGGGCAAAAAGGTTTTGACCGCAAAAACGAAAGCGGTGAACCAATGTAAACTTCTCTTTAATACAAAGAAAAAGCAAAATTGAACATTATGCACGGTGGTGTTGTGTAGTCAATAAACGTGTACGGTGATGCAACGGAAGAATGGTCTTCTCTTTTCTTATGGAGGAAGTAAACAATGTAACACCAAACCGCAAGAAAGTGATTCAACCTAATTACTCCGGGACCAAACAACTCAGTAGCTTGAAGTATTGGATTTAGCTCCTACAATTCAAGTCAAAACCTTGCATGTGGAACTTTGTTTGGAACTTCATTACGTTTGGGTACAAGGAAGAGGTGTATGTTAACGCGATGTATGTTAACCGGAGTCGCTGGATTTTGTCTGTGCAAATGCGTTGCTGTTTGCAGTCAGTGTAAAGGACGTCACGATGCTGGATTGATATTCTCTAAAACCAGTTGAAGAAACAAAGGACCATCTAATGTCGCCCAACGCACTGAGGTATGTGTAGCGCTACACTGTTTTATGGCCATTAAGTTGTGTGCACACGGAATTAAATGAAATAAATGGTCTGATCGCCAACGCGGGCGGATAAAAGACTTTGATAGTGACTGTGTGAACTATTAAAAAAAAGACTAATCCTTATGGAGACACAAAAAGTAACTGTGGGGTCTGGTGTATCAGCTGTAAAATCAAATATGTGGTTAGCAATGTGGAAGTACAAACTGAAAAACATGTGGTTAAACTTTTATAAAAGCATTAGCTGATAAATTGGATAAGTTTCAAGCTGGCAGAAAAGACAAATTGAATAAGGCAGATAATATAAGAAAATCCTTGCAAGAGTGTATTCAAAAGGGTGACAAATTACAGGTACAATATGCACTTAAAGAGTTCATTGAGGTATGTGATAATGCTAAAAGCATTCATGAGTCCGTATTGGGTTTATTGTCACCTGATGAAAGAGAAGAACAAGAAACGTCCTGGGTTACGTATGTAACCCTAGTTCCCCGAAGGGACGGACGCTGCGTGTAATCGCAGTGGGAACGCCCTCCAGCGTAACGCGTCTGAAGCATGAATGAAATCAGTCAATGGAGAGATGGAGCGTCATAGCGAGTGACGTCATCGACCAGGAAGCTATAAATATCCCCTTAGCACACAATACGCCAGCTTAAAGTTACTGAAGCAAGCGACCCAAGGGGATGCCGGGAGTATGGCAGGACACGCAGCGTCCGTCCCTTCGGGGAACTAGGGTTGCATATGTAACCCGGGACGTTCCCCTTCAGGGACTACCGCTGCGTGTAATCGCAGTGGGAACGCAATACCCACATCCCCATACGACCAAATCCCCGTCGTGTGTCATTAGGAGACACAAACCGACGAGAGAACCTGAGCCCCGGGAGTGGAACTAAGATCAAGGGAATAAATTCTAACGAAAGTGTGCGGTGAGGACCAGCCTGCCGCATCACAAACGTCCTGAAGAGAAGCTCCTGAAAGAAGAGCTGTAGAGGCAGCCATACTCCTGGTGGAATGAGCCCTTACAGCCAAAGGTGAAGGCTGATGGGCCGAACCGTAAGCAAGCGAGATGGCCTCGACCACCCACTTGCTCATCCTTTGCTTAGATGCCGGACAACCTTTCTTAGGTGACCCAAAACAGACAAACAGTTTTTCCGATCTCTTCCACAGGGCAGCTCTGTGGACATAAGCATCTAAAGCCCTAACGGGGCACAGCAAATTAAGTCACTTCTGGTCTGACGTCAGAAAAGGCGGAGGACAGAAAGCCTGCAGAACTATAGGTCTAACAAAAGTAGTTGGCACCTTAGGAGCATAACCTGGTCTCGGACAGAGAAAGGCCTTAACCATACCAGGAGCAAATTCCAGGCACGAGGGAGCCACCGAAAGTGCTTGAATATCTCCAATTCTTTTTAGAGATGAGATAGCGAGAAGAAGGATAGTCTTTAGCGTAAGAAACTTTTCTGAAACTTCCTCGATGGGCTCGAAAGGAGCTAGGGAGAGACCTTCTAAGACAATGGCCAGATCCCAAGCTGGTACCCTCGTGCGAACTGCAGGCCTCAGCCTCAAGGCGCCACGAAGGAAGCGAGATATAAGTGGGTGTCTCCCGAGAGAACCTCCGCTCGAAGGGGCGTGGTAAGCAGCTAAGGCCGCCACGTACACCTTCAGTGTGGAGTGGGATAACCCTGTGGAAAGACGGTCCTGCAGGAAATCCAGCACTGTACCAACCGGGCAGTTAACTGGGTCCTGCTGGCGCTCTCCACACCAAGAGGTGAAAAGTTTCCAGCTCGCGGCATATAACTTCCTCGTGGCGGGAGCTCTGGATTGGAGGATGGTCTCAACGACCTCAGTCGAGAGACCAGAATCTATGAGCTGAGCCCCCTCAGAGGCCAAGCCCACAGCCTCCATAGTTCTGGGCGGGGGTGAAGGATCGACCCACTCGCCTGAGAGAGTAGATCTCTCCTGATCGGTATCTCCAGGGGAGAGCCGTCGAGGAGAGACACTAGGTCCGCAAACCATACTCGGGCCGGCCAGAACGGGGCTATTAGCAGAAGACTGAGCCCGTCCCGGCGAACCCTCTCCAGAACTCCCGGGAGCAGAGCGATCGGGGGAAAAGCGTACAAACGTGACCTCGGCCACAGATGTACCATCGCGTCCAACCCCAGTAGGGCTGGCAGGCTGAGAGAGAACCACAGTGGACAGTGTGATGTCTCTCGGGAAGCAAATAGGTCTACCTCGGCACGACCAAAATGTTCCCATAGGAGCTCCACCACCTCGGGGTGAAGACTCCATTCCCCGGGCCTCGGCCCCTGCCTCGACAGGATGTCTACCCCCTGATTTAAATACCCCGGGAGATAAATAGCTCTCAGAGAAAGAATTTTCCCCTGGGACCATAGAAGGATCTGACGTGTCAGTTTGTAAAGTGGGCGAGAACGCAGACCCCCCTGATGGTTGATATAAGAGACCACCGATGTGTTGTCTGACCGGACAAGAACATGGTGGCCCCTTAGGTCTGGGAGGAAATTTTTCAGAGCCTGAAACACTGCCAACATCTCTAGACAATTTATGTGCCATAGACGGTGACGGTCCTCCCACAGACCCTGAGCTGGGCGACCAATCATGATCGCCCACACCCCGTGAGAGAGGCATCTGTCGTTAGCATGACGCGACGACAAGGAGCTCCCAACACAGGGCCTTGGGACAGAAACCGAGGATCTTTCCACATAACCAGGACGTGATGACACCATCGCGAACTCATGATCATGCGAAGCGGATTTCCCCTCGGGGAGAATCCCCTGGTTCTGAGCCACCACTGTAACGGTCTCTTGTGCAGGAGGCCAAAAGGTATCACGTTGGACGCAGCTGCCATGAGACCTAACAGTCTCTGGAACTGTTTTACAGTGGATGACTGGCCTAGCTTGACCTGATCTACTGCGGCGAGAATCGAAGCAACACGAGCAGGTGACAACTGTGCCTGCATCGTCGTCAAATCCCACACTACACCGAAAAAAGTGGTTCTCTGTAATGGAGAAAGAACACTCTTCTTGGCGTTGCGCCTCAACCCCAACCTCTTGATGTGAGCAAGAACGACATCTCGATGCCGAACTGCATGTTGTTCTGATTGAGCTAGAATTAACCAATCGTCTATATAGTTCAGAATACGGATGCCCTGAAGCCTCAGCGGGGCTATAGCCGCATCCATACACTTCGTGAACGTGCGGGGTGACAGTGCTAGACCGAACGGAAGAACCCTGTTATTGGTAAGCTTCGCCCCCGAAAGCGAACCTCAGGAACTTCCTGTGTTGAGGTTGGATAAATACGTGGAAGTAACCGTCCTTTAGATCTATCGTGACGAACCAGTCCTCGGATCTGATTTGACACGATCTGCTTAAGAGTGAGCATCTTGAATTTGAGCTTTCCTACAGCGCGATTTAAGGGATGCAGATCTAGAAAGGGACGCAGCCCTCCATCTTTTTTCGGAAAGATGAAGAACTGGCTGTAGTATCCTAACTCCCTACTGGGTGGAGGAACCCGCTCTATAGCTCCTTTCGCTAAGGGAACCAGCCTCTCGAGGCTGGCCTCTGGATGAACATCCCGAGTGACAGACACAGCGCCCTGTAACGTACTGGCAGGGAACAGCTGGTCTGGGCACTCCACAACCCTCCTCGGAGGGGGCGAGCGTCCCTCGGGAAATCGCTCGCCGAGTCTCTCTACGCCCTGTATAGGCAGGGTTAGTAGAGCAGACCCCTGAGGGCATCGGGAAAGACAGGGCACCGTGTTTTTGTGCAGTGAACTCAAGTCTTCCACGATGGGGACCACCCTCAGAGTCCTGACGTTCAGCACGTCAGGATTTTTTCGACGCGGCCTTCTTGGCGATAATGACTGTCCTCAGATCAGCCCGACCCCGAGAAGGTCGCGCCGGAGAGCGCCCCGCCTCGTCCCTCCAGTTTCTCTGCGGGGGGGGCACGAGACGCGACACTCCGTTTCTGCTCCGCTCTTTTTGAAGTACTCGGCGGCTGGGACTGCCCTCGCTCAGCAGCCCCAGCGACACGCACTTTAAGGGGCATAAATTTCTGAAAAGCAGCCGCCTGTTTCTTCTCTTCCTGGAACCTCTCCGTGACAGAGTGAAGAGCGTCACCGAAGAGGCCCGCAGGCGAAACTGGAGCATTAAAAGGAGAGTCTTATCTTTCTCCTTCATAGAGGTCTGACTCAACCACAAGTGTCTCTCTGTGGCCACCATGCCGTAGACCGGCCGATAGATTTAGCGGTCTCCTTGGTGGCCCGGAGAGTGAGATCAGCAGTCTGCCTGAGCTCATTAATCATATCCACAGAAATTTCACCCCCCTCACAAGCATCTTTAAGCAGGTCAGCCTGATAAGCCTGCATAATGGCCATAGTGCGCCGAGTAAGCCTTCCCCACTAACACAGAAGTATATATATATTTTTTTTTTTTAGTGGCTTAGAGGGCAGAGCCGGTGCTTTAAGTGAAGATGACGAAGCAGGAGAGAGATAGCTGGAGAGCGTCTCCTCTGCCTTCGGCATGGTCACGTACCCTGAAGCTTTTGCACCAAAAATGTTTCTATAAGCATTAGCCTGGTTAGTATAAATTCTATTTGAAACAGGTCTAACCCAGGTCTTTGAAACCTCAGAGTGAAGATCTGGGAAGAATGGTAAGCACCGGCGAGAAGGCTGAGGACGTGCAGACAGAAGTCTATCATCTAATTTGCTTTAATTTCTAGACTCCTGCCTATCAGTTGGCCACTTTTTTTATTTTTTCGACTTTTTTTTTTTTTTTTTTTTTTTTTTACAGCCCGAGATAACACATCTATCAGCCCCTCTTCAGCAGTATGCTGGAGTGACGAGTCAGTTTCTTCTGAGGCAAAACTTTCGACATCTAGCTCCTCAGAACTGGATAATCTAAGTTCGACATCATGTGCCTCGACCCGGGCAGAAGTAACCGCCGCAGCGCGTGCTTCCAGAGCCGGGTGAGAGGCAGTAGATCTCGCTGGAGATAGCTGAGATAGGGCGGAGCCCGTCTCAACGTCGCCAGTGAGATCCATCTGCGAGCCCCAAGACAAGCGCCGCCGCTCTGCCTCAACAGAAGCGGGACCCGAGCTTCGGGGAGCTCGCAGCAAACCACTCTCCTCGAAGAGCGATCGCCGCGAGCGCAGAGTTCTCAAGGGAAAACGCTCGCAATGCTCACAATCGACCCCCTCGAGAGCCGACTGGGCATGCAGCAATCCCAAACATGCAACACACAGCTAATGTGTATCCCCACCCGTGATGTATCGTGTACAGGGGGAAACACACTTTCTATATTGCTCGCTCGTCACTTTGACACTCATATTGTTTTTTATATATATATATATATATATATAGTGAGAAACTCCTGTCTAAACAGACAAACACAATCGCTAGATTTCAGACACACACAGAGCTTGCTGAAGTAACAAAAAGCTGGCGTATTGTGTGCTAAGGGGATATTTATAGCTTCCTGGTCGATGACGTCACTCGCTATGACGCTCCATCTCTCCATTTACTGATTTCATTCATGCTTCAGACGCGTTACGCTGGAGGGCGTTCCCACTGCGATTACACGCAGCGGTAGTCCCTGAAGGGGAACGTGGTTTAAGGCAAAAACTATGTTTTATGATGAATGCATTGCTGATGCAAATCAATGGGTTTTGTGTAATGAAGGTAATGTGTCTGTAAGAGAATGTGATGTTATTGATGATGGTATTATTAATCCAAATGACAGTGTGTCCAATGTGGAAAGTAAATGTTCAAAATGCAGCAAGAGCAGTAATAGAAGCAGCACTGCATCCTCTGCCAGGGTAAAAGCAGAAGCAGATAGAGCTGCACTTGTTGCTCGTGCTGCTTGTTTAAAAGATATGCATGCTCTTGAGGAACAGGAGCAGCAGTTAAGGAGAAAAAGGGAGCAGCTCGATTTGGAGGCTGCATCTACTGCTAAATTGGCTGTTTTGGAGGCTTTTGAATAAAAAAGCTCTTCTCAAGGATCTACAAGTGTTAAGAGTTTCCAATTGGAAAAGGAAGGAAGTAAATCTGGCAATGAATTAAATCCTATGGCACTGGCATACAAACCCGGACAAGTGAAATCAGTTCAACAAAGTGTTCATACATTTCTCCCTGGCCAAATAGTTGATGTGCCACCTAAAACAAGTGAGAGTTAGATTAACATTGTTACAAGCCAACAGTATGCTGTTGATAAACAACGACAGACAACAGCTGCTCATGGAATATCACAACACCCAACTTTTCAATTAAAGGACAAGCGGTCTGTATGTTATGATGCCACTGGTCAGAATACATCTGATGGTATACTTAACATCATGCATAAGCAAAATGAAATCACAACTGCCATGCTTCAACATCAGCGTTCAATGTCATTGCCACCAAGAGATTTTCCCATATTTGATGGAGATTCTCTTTAATACAGAACCTTTATAAAAGCTTTTGAACAAGGTGTGGAAGAAAAAGCCAGTAAAGCAGATTGTTTGTATTATTTAGAGCAATTTACTCTTGGGCAACCACGAGATCTGATACGTAGTTGTCAACACATGGCTCCTGAGCGTGGTTATACAGTAGCAAAGAATCTTTTAAAAGAACACTTCGGCAATGAGTACAAAATTGCTACTGCCTATATTGAAAAGGCTCTGGCTTGGAAGCCTGTGAAAAACGAGGATGTGAAATCACTGCAAGCTTATGCACTGTTCTTGCGTGGCTGTTGCAATGTAATGGGGGAGCTTCAGCACATGCAAGAAATGGATATGCCTGTAAACATGCGAAATGTTATCTCCAAATTGCCATTCAAGCTGAGGGATCAGTGGAGAGTAACAGCTTATGACATAATGGAAACAAGTAATCGTCGAGCTTGTTTTGCCGATTTGGTCACATTCATAGAACGTCATGTCCGAATTCTTTCTGACCCCTTGTTTGGTGATATACAGTCGTCATTTTGTGTCACTGGAACAAAGACATTGACAAGATTTAGCTCACAGCCCAAGGAAAGAATGAAGGGAAATAACTTTGCTATCACAGTAGCAAACATAGACTCAATTTCAGGATCTGGGAGTTCAAAATCAGACTCAGCCAAGGCTGAAAAGGATGATTGCCTATGTTGTTCTAATAATCCCTCATGGAAGCAGTGTGATCAGTTCGATTTAATGAAAGCATAAGGAAAAGATCGATTTTCTTAGGAAAAGGGGAGTTTGCTTTGCATGCTTGTGTACTGGGCACATGAGCAAGGATTGTAATGGGCGACTGAATTGCAAAGTTTGTCATCAAACTCACCCGACAGTTCTTCATATCAAAAGGCAATCAGGAACTGTGAAACAGTCGTTATGTGACAAGTTAGTTTCTTCCAGAACAGGTGGGCATACAGGGGTCGGTAATGACCCATGTGCATTGTCTATTCTCCCAGTACTAGTTAAATCCATCAAAGGAAACAATGTCATAAAAACATATGCATTTCTGGATCCTGGCAGTTCAGCTACGTTCTGCTCAGAACAGCTTATACAGTAGCTGAATATTTCAGGCAAACAGGTCAAGTTCCTGCTCAGTACAATGGGGCAACAATCCGTAGTTCCAGCTTATTCTTTGACTGGTTTGGAAGTATCCAGTCTGGATTGCAATAACTTCTATCCGCTTCCTGAAGTGCTCACACAGCAGAAAATGTCAGCTAGCACTGACTACTTAATAACATCTGAGGATTTGGCTAAGTTTCCATACCAATCAAATGTGCACATCCCAAACATCAAAGCAAATGTTGATTTGCTGAATGGTACCAATGCTTCCAAGATGTTGGAACCTTGGGAGATAGTTAACAGCTGTGGGACTGGCCCATACACTGTTAGGACAGTTTTGGGATGGGTAGTTAATGGTCCACTGAATGGAAATAGTGGAGCATTAGGAATGGAGATTCCCACTGCTTCAGTGAATCAGAATGCTGTGTGCAGATTGGAGGAAATGTAAATGAATCAATACACTCATGACTTCAATGAAAGCACAGTGAAGAAAGAAATGTCCAGGGAGGACATCAAGTTCATGGAAATCATGGAGCACTCAGCAGTACTTCAAAATGGGAAGTATTGTTTGAAATTGCCCTTTAAGACCAAAGAAGTATATCTGCCTAACAACTTTGCAGTAGCAAAACAAAGGGTCCTTGGTTTGAAGAAGAAGTTTCTCAACAATCATAATTTTCATTTACAAAGGGCCATGAAAGATAAGATTGCAACATTACGCAGCGCCTACGGAAACGCTACAAAAAGGAGCGTGCGAGGGCTAATTTCTATAAAGACCCATTCAAATTCGTAAAGAAGTTATTCACCAGTGAGAAGAATGGCACTTTAAAAGCATCTAGGGTTGAGCTAGAGAGATATTTGGAGGAAACGCATACAGATGCGAAAAAGGCATGAGCCTATGTCAATTCCGTCAGACATCCCACCTATCAATCCACCAGAATACCAAATGGAGGTCTGTGCACATAAGTGGAAAGAGATAGAGCAGGTTGTGAGAAAGGCAAGGGCTTCATCATCTCCAGGGCCTAATGGAGTTCCCTACAGAGTGTTCAAGAGTGCTTCAGGAGTTATACGAATTCTGTGGAAATTGATAAAAGTGGCATGGGAAAAGCAGGTTGTACCTAGAGCATGGCGCCGAGCAGGTGGAGTCTTTATACCTAAAGAAAAAGATGCTACAAACATCAGTTTGTATTATTTCACTATTAAAAGTCGAAGGTAAGATTTTCTTCAGCATTATTGCCCAGAGATTGTCAACCTACCTATTAAAGAATGGCTTCATTGACACTTCAGTTAAAAAAGCAGGCATTCCAGGGTTCTCAGGATGCTTAGAATACATCAATGTTATCTGGCAACGAATTCAATCAGCTAAAAAGGAGAGGAAGGAGCTCCATGTGACATTCTTTGATTTGGCTAATGCATATGGTTCAGTGCCACATGAGCTTCTTTGGGCAGCATTTAATTTTTTCAGGGTACCGTATGTCGATAACAAATTTAGTGACAGCCTATTTTGGAGATTTGCAATTTAGTTTCTCAACTCCACAATTCAGCACTACATGGCAATGCTTAGAAGTTGGAATAATGGCAGGATGCACAATTTCTCCACTGGCTTTTACCATGGCAATGGAAGTAATCATCAGGGCATCAAAATGGGTAGTAGGAGGAGAGCGCTTGGCTTCTGGGATGCGACTACCACCAATCAGAGCATACATGGATGACATGACAACCGTGACTACAACAGTAGGCTGCACTAATCGGTTATTGGGTAAGTTAACCGATAACATTGAATGGGCACGAATGCAATTTAAGCCCTCTAAATCGAGGAGCATCTCGATAATCAAAGGTGGTAGATAAAACATTCTTCATTAATGGTGAGGCAATACCAACAGTTTCTGAGAAGCGAGTTGTAAAGACTCTGGGGCGGATCTAATCTGTGGGGAATTTGCATATCATAATTAATAATTGGTAATTAATAATAATTCATACATGTTTGGATTAGATCAGTCTTACATGTTAATAAAACTCCCGATAAGGGATGATATGTCATTTTACCTGCATGCATGTCTGTGTATCCTTGCACTTAACCACAAGTTGATTGCAATTAACTACACGGACCACGTCTTACAAAACAGGCTAAATTAATTAGCTCAATTGTCAGACTAATATTTGTGGGACTCCACAATATCATCTTACTTTATAGGATTTCAGGAAAAGC
Organism: Siphateles boraxobius; assembly: GCF_051911475.1. Lineage (NCBI taxonomy): Eukaryota > Metazoa > Chordata > Actinopteri > Cypriniformes > Leuciscidae > Siphateles > Siphateles boraxobius. The sequence goes on along the minus strand of NW_027508799.1, from coordinate 34,887,013 downwards.
AATTCTGTGGCCACAAGAATTGGGTTTCCTGCCCTATAAACACATACTCTTTAAAGTATCTTTAATTTGTAAGCTTGTTGCTATAAGATCTTTTGGCACTTAAGGGACTTGAAAATGAGCAAAAAGGCAGTACATCAATCAGATGAATATAATGAATTTAATAAGGCAGAACTACTTATGTATTTACTACGGTTACATGGGATATATGTATTTACAAACATAATAAACAACAATACACGATAAGGCATCGATGAACGAGAAATGCATAGAGTGTGGACAATGGAAACACGTGTGAGAGGGGAAGAGGAAGAGAGAGAGAGAGAGAGAGAGAGAGAGAGAGCATTGGCAACATTCCCCCTGACAGTCCCCTGTCTGTAACAACACGAAAACATCATCTTAATGCTTCTTAGAAGCTCTATAAAGAGATATACTTAAGTTTCTGGGTCTCTCTGTGTCGCGGCATTCCTGCGCGTGCGTGAGCGGAGTCCTTTAGGAAGCGTCACTGGGTGCTGCTTGGCGCGCGTGTTGAACGGAGTTTCCAAGTCTTTGGGGTAACATTACCAAAGGAAAATAGTTCGGCTAAGTTCGTTTCACTTTGTGGAAGTGAACAGAGTCGACTACGGAAAACAAAACTTTGACTAACAAAGAAAAGAAATAAAGATCTCTACGGGGAAATCACGCGGAGTTAACGTCACATCTTCGCATGGCTGGTGAAGAAGCGTGTGTGCGTCTCTCGCCACGTGGTCACGTGCGCGTGTTTCTCCTTCAAAACGAGCGCGCGCTCGTTTAAAGGTCCCTTGTAGATGGATTTGCTGAAGAGATATGTCACGCGGTGTTCTTTTCACTCGTCGATTGGAATTAAACACGGAGACTTATCTAAGACTGAAAAACACAAACTAAACCAGAAACAAATAAAAGAAAGGCGAAGAGCTCGCCCGGAGGCGAGACCTTACATTATGACACAAAGACAGGCGAAGTAACATAGCGAGCGGAGGGGGGAAGCGTCATTTATCACCTAGGAGAAATCCGGCCTCTTCCTGTTGACTTGGCCAATTAGAGGGTTGGAATTTCACAGGCGGGACTTTGGTTTTTATTGCTCTTTGTCTAAGAGAGAGACATTTGAAACCGACGAAATTAGGGTGTTTAAGAGCAGAATCTTCACAATTCTTATAATACTAATGTGTCACAAGTTTAGCAAAATGTAATGTCAATTAACAAATGGGGAATGAAGATTGGAGTTTATCGAGACCAAACTTGCCACAAATGGATTTGGTTAAACATTAGTTGGCAAAGTTTAAAACATTATCGCATTAGAGTTGTCGAGAAACATAGACCAAACCACAAAAAGGCAACTCATGAAATAGGGAACTTAGATACATTGTTCATACAATTCTCAAGTGGATATATAATAGCATATATATATATATGAATACAGGATTCATTTCTCCTCCTTGGTTAGAATTCAGAGAGGGCCACAGTTCTGTGAACATTCCTTTGGGTCGTAAACGCCGTTATCTAAGAACACCAGTGATGTTAGTTTTGGTCTCTTTTCACTCCAAAGATGGAAAACATAGTAAACTATATTTTACTGGATATTACTGTACGTATTCTGATTGATCACACCTAAAGCATTCTGGAGGTGTCCAGAACTATGTGTACAAGTTATGGGAATAGACAGTTATATTTAAAATGCATAATGAAGGTATTTATAATTCACTTTAAGCTACGATAAAATCATAGTCATTCCAATGTGACATGGGCAAATGGACACACATAAAAACACATTGAATATATCTGGTTAAATGTCTTTTAAAGAAAAGAAGTTTCTTTTCGCTTTGGAATCCACTTCCTTTGGGACATTCCGATCAGTCATAAAATGTCTTGTAATCGGACACCACACTCTGTCCTGAGTGTGGTCTTCACTGGTGGGGGAATGTGTGTGTGTTTGTGTGTGTGTGTTTGGGTTAATTTACATTCAGAGATTTTTGGTCTTTAGCCGGATGTATTTAGTTATTCAGATTCACCCACTTAGCCCAGTCCTTACAGAGTGAAGAGTCTTGGAAGATGGTACGATGGGGATCTAAAGGACACAGTTCGAGTGGGAGAAGTTAGACGACAAGCAGTGGAAGGGTTGAAGAGCATAAACAGCTGCGCTCTACCAGGGAAACTAAAACTCTGGTGCTTTCAGTTTGGTCTACTGCCGAGGTTGCTGTGGCCACTGACTGTGTACGAGGTTCCTTTGACAACAGTGGATAAGCTGGAAGCGTTAATAAGTTCATATATCAGGAAATGGTTGGGAGTTCCACGCTGCCTCAGCAGAGTGGGACTTTATAGTAAAGGAGTATTGCAGCTGCCAGTCTCTGCTTTAACCGAGGAGTTTAAGTGTGCCAAGGTCACTGGAAATGACTTTAGCAGAGTCACGCGACAAATGTGTAAGGGAGGCAGCCCCTGTGGTAAAAACTGGTAGAAAGTGGTCAGCAAAGAAATCTGTGGAAGAGGCAAAGGCTGCCCTTCAAATTGGTGATATCGTGGGACAGGTACAGCATGGGAGAGGGGGTTTTGGGCTCAGTTTAGCTCCTCCTAAATGGCAAAAGGCAGCCCCAGCTCAAAGGAGGAAGCTCGTAGTCAACGAGGTGCGAAAGCAGGAGAAGAGGATGAGGTGTATAAAGGCCATTTCCCAGGCCAAGCAGGGAGAGTGGATGAGATGGGAGAGTGTGGAACAACGCAAAATGGGATGGCAAGACCTTTGGTCAATGGAAGAGGGTAGGATCAGTTTCCTTATTAGGTCAACATATGATGTTCTCCCATCACCACAGAACCTAAACCTCTGGGTAGGAGAGGATCCCTCTTGTCCTTTGTGTTCATCACCTGCCACATTAAGGCACATTTTGACAGGATGTAAGGTGGCTCTTAGCCAAGGTCGGTCTACTTGGCGCCATAACCAAGTACTCCGATGTTTGGCTTTAGCATTGGAAGACAAGCGTAACATGACCAATAAGTTGCCACCTGTTCTGGCAAAACATTACATACAGAAGACCATATTCCTCCGCCCAGGCGAGCAACCACCAAGAAAAGGTGTTAAAACCAATTCTCGCCCAGGACAACTGGAAGCTGCTAGGGACTGGAAAATGCTGGCTGATCTTGATCAACGGTTTATTTTTCCACCTGAGATTGCCACCACTAACCTACGGCCAGATATTGTTTTGTGGTCTGGATCAGCACGCATTGTTCAACTGATAGAGTTAACAGTGCCATGGGAGGATGCTGTAGATGAGGCATATGAGAGGAAGAAACTGCGGTATGCTCAGCTGGCCACTGAAGCAGAACAGCGAGGATGGAGAGTCCGGGTTTATCCAGTGGAAGTGGGTTGTCGAGGATTTGTGGCACATTCCACAACCCGGTTCCTTAGAGACGTCGGATTCAGTGGCCAAGAGTTGCGTCGCACAGTAAAGAACTTATCTGAAGCAGCAGAGAGGAGCAGCAACTGGCTGTGGTTGAGACGGAAAGATTCTGGCTGGCTGTGTACAGGCCGCCATGCTATGGTTTCGAAAAATTCTTGAAAATTTGAAGAGTCTGTTGGCTTATTTGTATAGTTTGCATATTAATTACAGTTATTACGTTCCTGTGTATTTTGCGTGAATGAGGATTGGTGTTTGGACAGATATTGTGTTTTGCGGTAGTATGCCATACGGAACCGTTGTCACTGACCGCTTTAACGTCCGCAGTGGGGCTCGACAGCCTTAGTCAAACCGGTTGGCGCGTATGGTCGGGTTTGAAAGAGGTTGAGAGATTGTGGTTGGGTCACATGTGAACTACGAGGAAGGAGCAACCTCAGCAGCAGGAGGGAGGTAAAGGTCAGTAAGCTGGGCTGAGTTAAGTGGGGGACGGAGGGGGTTGACTCTGGGACGCCAGAGTCACTGTCGAGCCCTCTTGAGGTGTTGTGGGCTAGTCGACGAAACACTGAGGACGGAAGGTGCCCACTTGAAGACCCTAGAGATGTCCCCTACTCTGCTCAATCCAGACGGTTGTCATGAGGGGACCACACTGTGGTTGCAGCCGTTGTGTGTGCAAATACACTGCAGCTATTAACACCAGACAGAAGGAGATTCACATCACTATTTGGAAAGAAGCGTAAATGGATGGAGAACCATAGGTTACAGTAAAGCGACGTCTTAGTTGGTGCTTATCTTGGCGAAAGCCGAGTACAAATCAGCATGAAGTTTTAACATCTACTCTTGTGTAATGGAAATCATCAGGAATATACAGGATACATGAATGATGTCATCAGCAAGGGCTATGCAGAACAAATACCTCAAGAACAACTACATTGTGAAATTGGGAAAGTATGGTACATCCCTCATCATGGTGTCCACCATCCTAGAAAGGGATCTATTCGTGTTGTGTTTGACTGTTGAGCCACATTTAAAAGGAACGCCTTTGAACAATAAACTTCTACAGGGTCCTAATCTTACCAGCTCTTTGCTTGGAGTTCTCACTCACTTCAGGCAAGAACACGTAGCCTTTATGGGTGACATTCAGGCTATGTTCAATCAAGTGAAGGTAGCTGAAGAGGACAGCAATTTATTTCGCTTTCTTTGGTGGCCAAATGGAAACATATCTGAGAGACTTGTGGAATATAGGATGACTGTACATTTATTTGGTGCAGTTTCCTGTCCGAGTTGTGCAAGTTACGCACTGAAGAAAACTGCAGATGACAATCAGTCTGAGTTTCCAGCTCATATGATCCAATCTGTCAAGCAAAATTTCTATGTGGATGATTGTTTGCAGAGTTCAGTTACGGAAGAGGAAGCTATAAACACGATGAAGGATCTCATTGCTTTAGAAAGAGCTTTATTGCCAAGTGTGCTTGCACACACAAGGAATTTGTTTTGGTACTGAGGCTTCAAGTGGACAAATACAAATACAACAAGAAACATAATACTACAAATTCTAAGAATAAAAAATAAAATATAAATATATGAGAATAAAAGTATCACAGTTGGGTTTAGTCAGAATAGACATTTTCAGATTTAAAGATTATGAACATATATTACAGTGTTTTGAATATTATGAATAAATAAATCTACATATAAGTATCACCTGAGTTGAAGGGTATTGCACTAAACAGTGGGAGTATTGCACTTAAGGCATATGCCTTGGGAGGAGTGTTAACTGTTCAGGAGGGAAATGGCCTGTGGGAAGAAACTGTTCCTGTGCCTAGATGTTCTAGTGGCCAGTGATCTGAGTCGCCGTCTTGACGGTAACAGTTCAAACAGGTGGTGTCCAGGGTGAGTGGAGTCTCTGATGATTTTACCTGCTCTCTTCCTCACTCTGGCAGAGTACAGGTCCTGGAGGTTTGGCAGGGGGGCACCAATAATCCTCTCCGCAGTCCGGACTGTCCGTTGTAGTCTCCTAATGTCTGATTTGGTAGCTGAACCAAACCAGACAGTGATGGAAGTGCATAAGACAGACTCAATGACGGCTGAGTAGAACTGAATCAGCAGCTCCTGTGGCAAGTTGAACTTCCTCAGCTGGCGAAGGAAGTACAGTCTCTGCTGGGCCTTTTTCACAGTGGAGTCAATGTGATTGTCCCACTTCAGGTCCTGAGAGATGATAGTGCCCAGGAACCTGAATGACTCCACCGCTTCCACAGTGCTGTTAATGGTGAGTGGGGGGAGTGCTGGGCTGTTCCTCCTGAAGTCCACGATCATCTCCACTGTTTTGAGCGTGTTCAGCTCAAGGTTGTTATAAATGCACCAGACAGCCAGCTGTTCAACCTCCAGTCTGTAAGCAGACTCGTCACCGTTTCGGATGAGACCGATGACAGTAGTGTCGTCGGCAAATTTCAGGAGCTTGACAGTGGGGTCTTTAGAAGTGCAGTCATTAGTGTACAGGGAGAAGAGCAATGGGGAGAGAACGCACCCTTGGGGAGCGCCAGTGCTGGTGGTGAGAGTCCTGGATGTGAGTTTCCCCAGTCTCACTCGCTGCTGCCGGTCCGTCAGGAAGCTGGTGATCCACCGACAGATCGAGGATGGTATGGAGAGCTGGGTCAGTTTAGCTGTGAGAAGATCAGGCATGATGGTATTGAAGGCCGAACTGAAGTCCACAAAGAGGATCCTTGCATAAGTCCCAGGTCTGTCTAGATGTTGCAGGATATAATGCAGTCCCATGTTGACTGCATCATCCACAGACCTGTTTGCTCTGTAAGCAAACTGAAAGGGATCCAGCAGGGGTTCAGTGATGTCCTTCAGGTGGGCCAACAACAGTCTTTCAAACGACTTCATGACCACAGACGTGAGAGCGACAGGTCTGTAGTCATTAAGTCCAGTGATTTTGGGTTTTTTGGGGACAGGAATGATAGTGGAGCGTTTAAAGCAGCAGGGAACTTCACACTGCTCCAATGATCTATTGAAGATCTGCGTGAAGACCGGGGCCAGTTGGTCAGCGCAGGCTTTTAAACAAGCAGATGAGATGCCGTCTGGGCCTGAGGCTTTCCTAGTCTTCTGTTTTTTGAAGACTCTGCTCACGTCCTCCACACAGACCTTAAGCTCAGGTTGGATGGCAGGAGAGGGGAGTGGGAGTGCAGGAGGTGATGGTGAATGTGTGAAGTGCAGATCAGACCGGGTGTGTGGTGTGAATGAGGGCTTTTCAAACCTGCAATAAAATGAGTTTAAATCATCAGCCAGGTGTTGATTGTCCACAGATCGGGGGGATGGTGACTTGTAGTTGGTGATGTTCCTCAGGCCATTCCAGACTGATGATGGGTCGTTGGCTGAAAACTGTTTTTTTAGTTTATCAGAGTAGCTTCTTTCAGCAACTCTGATCTCCTTTGTCAGTCTGTTTCTGGCCTGGTTATACAAGATTTTATCCACACTTCTGTAGGCATCCTCTTTGGCATGACAAAGGTGTTTGAGTTTCCCAGTAAACCATGGTTTATCATTAGTGAATGATAAGAATGTCCTGGTAGGAATGCATGTATCCTAACAGAAACTTATATATGATGTTACAGTATCTGTGAGCTCATCCAGATCGTTGGTAGCTGCATCAAAAATAGTCCAATCAGTGCAATCAAAGCAGGCCTGTAGATTCTGCTCTGCTTCATTAGTCCATCTTTTTGCAGTCCTTATTACAGGTTTAGCTGATTTCAGTTTCTGCCTGTAGGTCGGTATGAGATGAACCAAACAGTGATCAGAGAGCCCTAAAGCTGCCCGTGAGATGGAGTGATACGCATTTTTTATTGTGGAGTAACAGTGGTCCAGTATATTACTGTCTCTGGTGGGACATGTAACGTGCTGTCTGTATTTTGGTAGTTCACGGGAAAGATTTCCTTTATTAAAATCCCCAAGAATGATTAAAAGAGAGTCTGGGTACCTTTTTTCCGTTTCAGCTATCTGTTCAGCCAGCTGTTGTAGCGCCGCGCTCACGCACGCGTCTGGAGGGATGTAAACATTCACGAGAATGAAAGAGGAAAACTCCCGAGGCGAGTAGAACGGTTTACAGTTTATGAAATGTGCCTCTGAATTAGAAGAGCACATCTTCTTCAGTGTTGTTACATCTGAACACCAACTTTCGTTAATGTAGAAACACAATCCACCTCCTCTTGTTTTCCCCGTTAAGCACAGAGCAGCAGAGTTTAAAAAGTCCTTGTTAGTGTGGGTGAGGAGAAGTTCATCCGTTTTGTTAGGAAGGGATCGGAGATTCGCGAGATGAATACTGGGGAGTGCAGTGCGCAGGCCGCGCTCGCGGAGTTTAACCAGCGCGCCGGCGCGCTTCCCGCGTTTGCGTCTGAACGCGCGTTTGAACAACAACGCTGCCCCTCCGACGAGAATGTCCTGCAAGACGTCCGAATAATCAAAAACTGTAGAAAAGTTATCTGGTTTGTGTTTCCTAATGTCCAGTAGTTCGTCTTTGGTGAAACTGATAGGAAAAGAATGACTAAACGCAGAACAAACGAACAAAAACAACACAATAGCTGGAGAACTCCACACCGAGGCAGCCGTCTGCGGCGCCATCTTGGATCGCCAGAAAGACGATCTTTATGTCAGAAAGGAGGATTCATTTTGGAAAAATGGATCAGTAATAGTCGTGCAGTATTGCAAACTGTGTCAGTAGATCAAAGGGCTAAAGACCTGAAGGAGTTAGATTTGGATAGAGATAAACTTCCACTTGAAAGGGCATTGGGCCTACAATGGTGTGTGGAAACAGACTCTTTCAAATTCAAGTTGAATGTAAAACCGCAGTCTTTTACCAGACGTAGCATGCTTTCAATCACCAGCTCTGTGTATGATCCTCTGGGATTTTTGGGTCCAGTCGTGTTGTCTGCCAAGATAATGCAACAAGAACTCTGTAGAAGAGGTTGTAGATGGGATGATGCTATACCACAGGACATATTATGCCAGTGGAAGAGATGGGTGGAGGATCTGGAGTCGCTAGTTGTATTCACTGTGGACAGGTGTATTAGGCCTGGTGATTTTGGAGAGCTCAAGCATTTTCCGTTTACACCATTTTGCTGATGCCAGTATGAATGGATATGGCACAGTTACATACATCAGAATGTTGAATTATGAGAAACGTATTCACATGCTTTTCTACTTGGTAAAGCCAGAGTGACACCATTGAAGGCAGTAACCATTCCCCGTTTGGAGTACAGCAGCTGTGCTTGCTACCAAAGTAGATGCAATGCTAAAAGAAGAATTGAATATCCAGTTGGACGATTCAGTCTTCTGGACCGACAGTACAGCAGTACTAAAGTACATCAACAACCAAGACAAGCGTTTTCATACATTTGTAGCTAACCATTCGAGAAACCATTGAACCCTCACAATGGAGATATGTAAGTTCTAAGGACAATCCAGCTGATGATGCTTCAAGAAGAATGAAGATTGGAGACTTTCTAAACAACAGCAGGTTGCTTGAAGGTCCAGCCTTCTTGTGGTTGAATGAGGAGTATTGGACTATGGATACACTAAATGTCACGATAGATTCCGATGATGCAGAGGTTAAGCGAGAATCAACAGTAAACGCCATTAGTGTGAATGAAGTGTCTAATCCTACTGACCAACTAATCGGTTACTTTTCTGAGTGGAGGAGGCTCAAAGTAGCGGTGGCCTGGTTTCTCAAACTAAAAATGATCTTATGGGAAAGAATTCGCTTGAGAAAGAAGCAGAAGGCTACAAATGCTGATCATCCAAAGAACAATAAGGACGTTGGTGTACAGTCTAAGGAATCAAGAGTTAGGCCTACAACAACGCCTAAGAGTCTCATTTTGACAGTAGATGATCTACAAGGAGCAGAGGAAGCCATCATTTGTTATTGTCAGCAAAATAAATTTAGTGAGGAAATTTCTGCTCTTTCATCTGGGAAAGTGTCAGTGAATCGACAAAGTCCTATTTATCGGTTGGATCCATTTTTGGATGATGAAATGTTAAGAGTTGGAGGAAGATTGAGTAAAGCAGCTATGCCTGAAGAGGTCAAGCACCCGCTTATACTTGGTAAAGATCAGCATATTTCTATGCTTATTCTAAAACATGTGCATGAAAGTTTGGGCCATGGTGGACGAAGCCATACGTTATCCATGGTTAGGAGGAAAGTCTGGATTACTAATTCCCACTCAGCTGTCTGGAAGATCATTTCTGGGTGTGGGTTTTGTAGACGTCATAATCAGGGTTTCCGTTGTCCTGTAATTACCGGACATTGGCCGGGGAAAAAATGAAATGTCCGACAAAATTAAATCTCTCCGGTCAAATTGTCTAATTAAAATTGCCTAATAATCCCGCCCCCTAACACAATCTGAATTTGAGAATAAGCCTAAAATGTATAAAGCAAAAATACACCGACCTTTGGCTATGTTATAAATATAAAGGAACAGGCTCTACCGTTTGAAAGTTATGAAACAACATCGCATGCTGCATTTCAAATAAAGCGCACGCCTAAAACGGCTGTATAGACCTAAACAACGAACGATTGAGTGAGACGTTTCAAATATGGCCAGGCCCAGGCAGACTAGCCTTAAAAGCTTTTTTCAGAGGCCCGAGGATGGTGAATCACGAACATCTCATTATAGCCTATAGATCAGTGGTTCTAATCCGCGCACTCGTACAGTTTTTTTTTTTTTTTCTCATCAAAACTGAATAGCCTATGTTCATCAGTGCATGGTTACAGTCTATATCAAGCAGGGACACGTTCGTGTGCATTTTATTTTGTGATTTCACCAGAATGAATAGAGAGTCTCCACAACGGCGATAGATTGAAACGCGCGTCCGAGTGAAGATTGCGCAACTCGCGCAGCGTGTCGTCCATGCAGCTGATAGCAGCGGACACGAGCGCTCAGCTTGATTTCAAAAACAACAGATTTTAGCGCTAGATCTCTTATTTAATAGCGAATAAATGAATGATCTGCTAGTTAACCGGAGATGTTTTATTTATTTGTATTAGGTACATCCGTGCCTCAATGTTTCAAAAAGTGAATGTGTGTGAAACCATAGTAAAAAACAATTGGCGTTGATTGACGCCAATCGGACGTTCATGTTTTTTTCCGTCTATTTGAAAGTTAAGCTAATAATAACAACATGTTGCATTCTATACGGCCTGATTATGTAATTTTTTTAAGTTACATAGACTGCCTCCAGTTTTCCTCAACTTGACTAATTAAGAGGACGTTCCCTATCAGGGAACTCGAGCTGCGTGACAACGCTTTGGGAACGCCCCTGCTTGAGTGCGTCATGAAGCACGTATGAAATCAGTCCAATGGCGAGACGGAACGTCATAGGCGGGTGACGTCACCGACCAGGAAACTATATAAGCACCCCAAAACACAAGCGCGTCAGCTTCTGAGTCTTCAGCAAGCGCTCTGTGTGAGAATATATCAATCTGTGTCTCAAAGTGTTTTTGTCTGTCCTTAGTGTTTGCTAGGCAGGAGTTTTTCACTTATAAATAACTATAAAGAGACAATATATATATATATATATATATATATATATATATATATATATATATGTAATATGGCGAGCGAACAGCAGTTCAGAAAGTCTGTTCATCCCTGCCCACGTTTTATCACGGGTGGGGACACTCACGATCTGTGTGTTGTTTGTATGGGAGTGCAGCATGCCCAGTCAGCTCTCGAGGGAGCTGATTGTGTGCATTGCGAGCGTATGTCTATGATAACGCTCCGCTCCTGCCGAGCCCTCTTCGAGAAGAGTGGTTCGGTGCGCGCTCCCCGCGGTTCGGGTCCCGCTGCGGCCGAGGCACAGCGGAGGCTTCAATCGTGGGGTTCACAGACGGGCTCTGCCCTATCTCAGCCCTTACCTGGTAGATCCAGCACCATCACTTCAGCTATCCAGTTCTGAGGAACTGGATGTTGAAACTGTGGATGCTGCAGAGACTGGGGACTCGTCGCTTCAGTCTCCTGCTAGTGAGGAGCTTATAGAGGTGTTGACTCGTGCAGTTGAAAAATTAAGCATTGAGTGGCCAGCTGATCGTCAGGAATTTAGATCTAAGAGTAAGCTGGATGAGAGATTTTTGCCATCTCGCGCTGCACCTCCACGCCGGTGTCTACCTTTCTTTCCTGATCTCCACACCGAGGTGTGGAGATCATGGAATAGACCAGTTTCTTCCAGAATATTTACTCAACCAACATCTATTTATTCTAATTTTTCTGAGGCAAAAACTTATGGTTACCGGGCGATGCCTAAGGCTGAGGAAGTGTTGGCGAGCCACCTTTCTCCTGTCAGGGCATAGTCTTTTAAGACACCGGCGTTGCCCACCAAACCACGAAGAAATACCTCGGCTTTGGTGGGCAAAGCTTACTCGGCGGCTGGACAGGCAGCATCTTGTCCTCATACTATGTCAATTCTTCAAGCTTACCAAGCTGATTTGTTAAAAGACATTAGTGAGGGGGAGGAATTAAGTGCTGATGTATTAAGAGAGTTACGTCAGGCAGCCGATCTCTCTCTCCGTGCCACCAAGGAGACGGCCAGATCCGTAGGCCGTTCTATGGCAGCCCTGGTGGCAACGGAGAGGCACTTATGGCTTAATCTTTCTAATATGAAGGAAAAAGAAAAATCCTTCCTTCTGGACACTCCGCTGTCGACTGCTGGCCTCTTCGGTGACTCCGTAAGTACTGTCATCGAGAGGTTTCAGGAAGAAAAAAGCAGGCGGCAGCGCTCCAGAAGTTCCTCCCCCTCAGGGTGCCTGCTCCCGCCCAGCAGCCCCGGCCGTCGAGTAGCTCCTCGCACAGGGCGCAACAGAAAAGGAGCGTCGCGTCTCGCGCTCCTCCCCAGCAAGACTGGGCCGAGGCGCGGCGCTCTCAGACGAGGTCTTCCAGGGGCAAAGCCGATCTGAGGACGGTTATTGTCGCCAGGAAGGCTTCGTCGAAGAAGAAGCCCTGCCGCCACACACGTCAGGGTACTGAGGGTGGTCCCCACCGAGAGAGAAAGGTGTTCGCTGCTGTACACGGCGCCCATTCTCTCTCGGTGCCTCAGGGGCCCGTTCTGCCATCCCTGCCTGCGTGCCGGGGCGTAGACGGTCCCAGCGAGCGCTCTCCCGAGGGACGCTCGCTCGCTCCGAGGAGCGGTGTGCAGCAGTTAGACCAGTTGTTCCCTGCCGGTGCGCCGTTACAGGGCACTGTGTCTGCCACTCAAAATATTCCAGAGGCCAGTCTCGAGAGACTGGTACCCTTAGTAGAATTTTTGGCGGATTGGAAGAGTCTTCCAAATATATCTCAGTGGGTCCTGCAGACTATCGAGCATTCAGCGATTCAGTTAAGATCACGCCCACCATGCTTCAGAGGGGTTCTTCCTACAGTGGTGGACCCCGAGCAGGCTCTGGATATGGAACAGGAGGTGAAAACTCTTCTGCTGAAGGGGGCTATAGAACGAGTTCTTCCTCCCAGCAGAGAGTTGGGTTATTACAGCCTATATTTCATCGTTCCGAAGAAGGATGGGGGGGTTGCATCCAATTTTAGATCTGCACCTATTAAATCGCTCAGTAGGGAAGCTCAAGTTCAAGATGCTGACTCCCAAGCAGATCGTGTCACAGATCAGGTCCGAGGACTGGTTTGTCACAATAGATCTAAAGGACGCATACTTCCATATTTCCATCCTTCCACAACACAGGAAGTTCCTGAGGTTCGCTTTCGGGGGCGAAGCGTACCAATATCTGGTTCTTCCGTTCGGCCTAGCACTGTCTCCCCAAACTTTCACGAAATGTATGGATACAGCTCTGGCTCTGTTGCGACTCCAGGGCATCCGCATTTTAAACTATATCGACGATTGGTTGATTCTGGCTCAATCGGAGCATCAGGCGATTCGGCATCGAGATGTCGTTCTCGCCCATATAAAGAAGTTGGGGTTGAGGCTCAACACCAAGAAGAGTGTGCTTTCTCCAGTACAGAGGACCACTTTTCTGGGTGTGGTTTGGGATTCAACGACGATGCAGGGACGTCTGTTTCCTGCTCGTATAGCTTCGATTCTCTCAGCCGTCAAACAGGCAAAGCTAGGCCAGTCACTCACTGTAAAAGAATATCAGAGAATTCTGAGTCTGATGGCAGCAGCGTCCAACGTTATACCTTGCGGCCTGCTGTACATGAGTCCACTGCAGTGGTGGCTCAGGACCAAGGGGTTCTCCCCGAGGGGAAACCCGCTCCACAAGATCAGGGTCACGCGACGGTGTCTCCGTGCTCTGGTTATGTGGAAAGAACCTTGGTTCCTGTCCCAAGGGCCTGTGTTGGGGGCTCCGTGTCGTCATGTGACACTAACCACGGATGCCTCTCTCACAGGCTGGGGGGCGATCATGAGTGGTCGCTCAGCTCAGGGTCTGTGGCAGGACCATCATCTTCATTGGCATATAAATTGTCTAGAAATGCTGGCGGTGAAACACTTCCTCCCAGACCTGAGAGGTCATCATGTTCTTGTCCGGTCAGACAACACATCGGTGGTCTCTTATATAAACCATCCGGGGGGTCTGCGTTCTCGCCCGTTATACAAGCTGGCCCGCCAGATCCTTCTATGGTCTCAGGGGAAGCTTCTTTCATTAAGGGCGATTTATATCCCAGGGTATTTAAATCAGGGGGCAGACATCCTGTCGAGGCAGGGTCCGAGGCCCGGGGAATGGAGACTCCACCCCGAGGTGGTGGAGCTCCTATGGAAACATTTCGGTTGTGCCGAGGTAAACCTATTTGCATCCAGGGAAATATCACACTGCCAACTGTGGTTTTCCCTAAGTCCTCCAGCCACTCTGGGGTTGGACGCGATGGTACAGGAGTGGCCGAGGTCACGCCTGTACGCTTTTACCCCGATTGCTCTGCTCCCAGGAGTTCTGGAGAGGGTTCGCCGGAACGGGGTCAGTCTACTGTTGGTAGCCCCGTACTGGCCGGCACGAGTTTGGTTTGCTGACCTAATTTCTCTCCTCGACGGCTCTCCCCTGGAGATTCCGATCACGAGGGACCTTCTCTCTCAGGCGAGCGGGTCGATACTTCACTCCCGCCCAGAACTATGGAGGTTGTGGGCTTGGCCTCTGAGGGGGCCCTAGCTCATAGAATCTGGTCTCTCGACTGAGGTCGTGGAGACTCCAGAGCTCCGGCCACAAGGAAATTATATGCCTTGAGGTGGAAAATGTTCACCTCTTGGTGTGGAGAACACCAGCTGGACCCAGTTAACTGCCCAGTGGGTGCAGTGCTGGAATTCCTTCAGGAGCGCTTCTCCACAGGGTTATCCCACTCCACACTGAAGGTGTATGTGGCGGCCCTATCTGCTTACCACGTCCCTTTAAGTGGAGCATCTCTCGGGAGACACCCACTTGTAACCCGTTTCCTTCGTGGCACTCTGAGGCTGAGGCCATCAGTTCGCACGAGGGTGCCGACCTGGGACCTGGCGGTTGTTCTAGAAGGTCTCTCTCTAGCACCGTTCGAGCCCATTGAAGAAGTTTCTGAGAAATTCCTCACTATAAAACTATATTTCTTCTTGCTATATCTTCATTAAAAAGAATAGGAGATATTCAAGCTCTGTCGGTCTCCCCCTCAGTGCTTGGAATTTTCACCCGGCATGGTTAAGGCTTTCCTCCTCCCTAGACCGGGGTATGTTCCCAAGGTTTCTACTAATTTGGTCAGGCCTATTGTACTGCAGGCTTTCTGTTCTCTTCCATTTTTGACGTCGGACCAAGAGAAACTAAATCTGCTCTGCCCAGTTATGGCTCTAGATACGTATGTCCACAGAGCTGCCCTGTGGAGAAAGAGTGAACAACTATTCGTTTGCTTTGGACCCCCTAAGAAGGGCTGTCCAGTATTTAAGCAGAGGTTGAGCAAGTGGGTGGTCGAGGCCATCTCACTTGCCTACGAGTCTGCCGGTCAGCCTTCTCCTTTGGCTGTCCGGGCTCATTCAACCAGGAGTATGGCTGCCTCTAAGGCTATTTTGTCAGGAGTATCAATCCAGGACGTTTGGGACGCGGCAGGATCGTCCTCACCGCATACATTCGTAAAGTTTTATCATCTTGACTTTAGCTCCACTCCAGGGGCGCAGGTGCTTTCGTCCGAATGTGCGCTCTGACTTCACACGACGGACACTTGCGCTTATGGCGGCGTTAGTATTAGCGTTCCGAAAGCGTTGTCACGCAGCTCGAGTTCCCTGATAGGGAACGTCTCGGGTTACGTATGTAACCCTAGTTCCCTGAAGGGAACGAGACGCTGCGTGTCTGTGCCATACTCCCAGCATGCCCGTGAGCACTTGCTTCAGTTTTATCAGAAGCTGATGCGCTTGTGTTTTGGGGTGCTTATATAGTTTCCTGGTCGGTGACGTCACCCGCCTATGACGTTCCGTCTCGCCATTGGACTGATTTCATACGTGCTTCATGACGCACTCACGCAGGGGCGTTCCCAAAGCGTTGTCACGCAGCGTCTCGTTCCCTTCAGGGAACTAGGGTTACATACATAGCCAGAGACGATATTTGACCGGCATATCATCAAAATGTCCGTAAAATGAAACCTCTGCCGGTCACTTTGACCGGCACCATTTTTTTCTAGCGGAAACTCTGGTCATAATAGAAGAGCAGTTGAACAAAAAATGGCAGATCTCCCAGCTAGAAATGTTTTGTTCTAAAAACGTTCTGAGAACATTACCATGCAGTGTTCTAATAATGTTTTCAGCGGGTAGTTTTATTTTGGTTCCCAGAACGTTCTCCTAAAAGCTAGGATAACATTCTCTAAAAACATTCTAAATATGTTTAATGCTAACATTGTTAGAACATTATTCGCTAATGTTCTTATAACATTTTCAGCGGGTAGTTTTCTTTTTGTTCCCAGAATGTTCTTAAAAGATCGGATAACATTCTCTTAAAACATTCTAAAAATGTTTAATGCTAATATTTTTAGAACATTATTCTCTAATGTTCTTATAACATTTTCAGCCGGTAGTTTTATTTTTGTTCCCAGAATGTTCTCTATAAAGATTACATAACATTCTCTAAGAACACTCTGAAAATATTTTGTGATGACCATCTATAAAGGTTTAATCATAACATTTTTAGAACATTACATCCCCTAACATTCTTATAAAGTTTTTAGCGGGAAGTTTTATTTTTGTTCCCAAAATGTTCTCTTAAACAAAAAAAATGCTTAGCTATAACATTGTTAAAACATAAAATTTTATTAATCTCAAAACTAAAACATCAAAATCTAAAGCATCCACATAAATTATTAGAAGTTCTGCGTACAGTAAATGCCCAACATTACATGAAGAACTCCATAAAGTCCAATGTGCAATCATGCGTCTTGACTGCTGTGTTTGCTCAGAGCGCTCATCATCAGTCTTTGCTTGTCTTGGTTATTGCAGAAGAATAATACAGTCATCTGTATTAATATGTGTTCTACTGTTCTCTCTTCTAGTTGTCCAGCTGCTCTCTCAGTTAGCAGCATTGAACTCTATTCTCTCTGTGCATGGTAGAGTTTTTCCTCATAGCCTATAAAAGAAGATCATGCAACAGTGTAAAGAGAAATAATACAAATACATACATATTAAGATCACAAGCAATATTGACATTGAAAACTTTCAAAATTAGCCAGCCTAATTAGTAATCAGAAATTATGTAAAGACTAATTTATTGAAAGTATAAATATGATACCTTATGAGTATCTTTTTTGTTTCTGTAATTTAAAACATATACTTAATCCATTATATACATATTAATAACACAACTAGAGGCTAAATTATTTGAACAAAAGTTGATGTTGGCTTGAGAAGCCTGAACCTCGAACCAGGACTGGAACTCAGGTCGCCGTGAGCACAGCTCCAGCATGGCACAGCGCTGCCCACAACAAGGCTATTGCTCTGACTTAACAGCGGTTATATTGTCTATGGATCGTTACATTTCTTAAAGATTTCTGCTTGTTTTAAATCAGATGCAGATAAAGTAGCACTGCATTTGAATGCATTGGCGATATAACTATTACTAGAGTGAATTAATCATACCTGTAAGTGCAGCGTCTCTTTGCTATTAGTGAAGCTGTACGTTTTAGTTACTTCAAAATTAGAAAGAAACATATGCTAAGCTAGTTATTTTAAAGCTAGTTATTTTAGTCAATAAAGTTTTAAATATGGATATTTTTCTTACACAAACGCATCGATTTGCTTCAAAAGGCCTTTATAACCCCGCCAGAGCCGTGTGGATTACTTTTATCATGGATGGATGCACTTTTATAGACTTAAAACAGAAACGGCCATTCGCTGCCATTATAAAGCTCGGAAGAGCCAGGACATTTTTTTATATAACTCAGATTGTATTTGTCTGAAAGAAGAATGTCATATACACCAAGGATGACTTGAGGGGGAGTAAATCATGTTAATTCTCATTTTTGGATGTCTTTTGGATAAGATCATTTATGGTCTGTGTTAGGTGCTTTTAGCACTAAAGCTCTAGGAGTTAAAGCAGCACTAGGTAACTTTTCAACCTTCATAATATATTTCCAAGTCTCTTGTGATGGTACATCGACTTGCAATAGGTTGAATGACACGTCTGTCATAGCCTGATGGGGTCTGTAGCGTTTTTAATCGTACTTTTAAACTTTTCGGGTTTCGGGTAGTAACCGGCGAACAAAGAGAACTACAAAATTCGACTGCTTTACGGCATATACGTCACTTCCACCACACAGCCATGTCCAAGTGATCTGAAGGCGCAGGCGTTTCCTAGTATGTCAGACTGGTGCATAGATATATACACTAGATGTCGCCTTGGCTAAGGTTTCGTTCCACTGAACTACCGTCGCCAATGCGACATCTAGTGTATATATCTATGCACCAGTCTGCGTACACGTGACACACGGAAGCGCCCGCGCCTTCAGATCACTTGGACGTGGCTGTGTACAAAAGGTAAAAACTATATAAATACTGTTTGTTTTCTCACAACACCGCTCGTTTCGTGTCTTAGGCCATCAATGTGTACTTACGATGGGGAATTGTTTAATTTGGACGAAGGGGAATTGTTTTAATTTGGACTCTGTGCATGCTCTTTGAGGTGGTGACCATAGACCTGCATTATATGACTGACAGACAAGAACGGTTTGACCTAAAAATATCAAAATTGAATCTACTGCGGAAAAAAAGACACCTACATCTTGGATGCCCTTGAGGTTAGCTAAAACATACCAAAATTTAATTTCAAAGTCAAGCTATCTTATCCTCCGTATATCTTCATGAATCAAGTAATTATAGTAGAGTAGCGAATTATCAATCTGGTAGCTAGTAAACGATATTCTAGTTTTTGATGGTTATCTATCGCTAGCATTCTCGTTCTGATTTGAACTTTGCAATCGATGAAATGCAAATAGCAAATGTTTGACCTAAAAAGTGTAGTCTACTCAACATGTACAAAGAAAGGAGGAAGATTATTAATATTATCATTGAGTTCATAGCTTCTCATTTGTTACATGTGTAAAGTTACTTGATTGTGTAATTTCCGATTATTGATAGCTACAGAGGCAAACGGGATTCTTGTCGCAATTTTTTCGGATGACGAATTTCCACCCTCATGTTGTTCTTGTGCAATACTTCTGTGTGATTAGATTCTACAAACATGAAGGGTTGTTGTGTTCAGTGCATGACTAAGTTACCTCAACAAAAGTCGAACTCAAATGTGTGCTTGTTCTGAATAATCAGCAAAGTAATTACCCTTTTATGTGATTTTTGTCTTCTCACATTCCTGCTCATCACTAGCAACTAGAAAACACTGCTGAGTGTAACCACACAGACGTGTGTCTTGTAGAATGCAAATTCATGTACATTCAGAATGAATAGCTATAGTCTAGACACTAGCTCACTTCTGCTAGGACAATTATATTCATATGACATGCTGAAATATATGCCACAGTACCTGGGATGCAAACATTTCACACGGGACGAAGCAGAACACCTGCATGTGACCTCCTCCTACAGTGTTCAGAGCTATCATGGTTGTCAACAAATGCAGGTGCATGTAGGATGACAGAGTTTACGACAGTAGTAGAGGACAATACTGTTTCCTAACTGTAGGGGGACCCCGAGAGCAAAAGTTACCTAGTGATACTTTAAGAGTTGAACATTTTTGTCTCAGAAATCAGAATAATAATAATAATATTTAGTTTAAATAGGTTAACAATATGTTCCTAAACCAACATAATTATTTCCTAATATTTGAACAAGATTACTATAATCTGTACTATAATATAAAGGTAATTCTATGAAGATTTACAACAAGTTACAAAACCACCTACCAGTTACAAGGCTCTTTAGCCCCCATATCCATTCACCTCTGCAGGTTTATGTTTGCCAGATTGTGTCCTTTACATTGACCATCAGCCACAGAGTAATTAACGTTACCTGAAATATTTTAAAACATGGTCTGTCAACATACAACGATGTTACAAGCACATACAATATTTGCTAGAAACACAAAAAACGTTGAAAACGTTTTAGACTGAATACTTTTTCCAATTTTCCCATTACCTCTTTATGAATTACTGAAATATTATTAACTTTCACTTTCAAAAGGCATTAAGATTAACACTTCTAAGTTGCAAAAATAGAGTATTCATATAGCCTACATAGAACACAATATTATAGTAGGCTACCTTTGTTGTAAATGGAGACTTTATTGCGTCATCGGTTTTATATTAATCTTCAAACAGGCAGTTTGGAGTCTGGATTAAAACAAATCTAGCTGTTATTCAAACGTAACATAATATACTCAGATTTAATGCGACTGTCATACAATTCTAAGAAAATAAAGTCTAACACTGAAAGACATTGATATATCAAGGATAAGAGAAAGCTATATGTAAACTGAAAGTGAAGTGAAAGTGAAAGTGACACGTGATGGCCAAGTATGGTAACCCATACTTGGAATTTGACCTCTGCATTTAACCCATCCAAGTAAGTGCACACACATTAGGAGCAGAGTAGTGAGTAGTGAACACACACACACACTGCAAACGTGGATACACACACCCGGAGCAGCGGGCAGCCTTGAGTGGCGCCCGGGGAGCGATTGGGGGTTAGGTGCCTTGCTCAAGGACACCTCAGTCATATTCCTGCCGGTACTGGAATCGAACCAGCAACCTTTGGGTCACCAGTCCAACTTCTGTTACCATTAGGCCATGACTGCCCCAAGTTTGTGTGTAAACTGAAAAATACACACACAAAAAAAAAAACCTTACAGTTGTGAAAGAGCTCTGTTTCGTTGACCAGGAGTTCTGTTGTTTGGCAATTTAGACAACGGCATTTTGCGCCGATTTCTTCAACAAAAACGTTACTTTCTTTGCGCTGTTTGTCGATTTCAAATGTTCTTACGTCATGAGAAAGTCACGCTGTGATTGGTGGTTTTAAACGTCGATCCACAGTGGCCCCCAATCAGCTTCTCTTCTCTTGTAAACACATTTCGCGCAACAGTTCACACAGTTCAGAGTAATATCCTCAAAACACTTTACAAATGCTGTTTTGATAATGTTCCTCTTTTACTATGGAACATTATGCCAATATTTTATAGGTTAAAATAATTCTACAATCTGTACTTAAACAGCTTCCCTAAAATATACTTTAAATGTTATGAGCTTTTGTTACTCATCATATTATGAGATTTTGTCATCTCAGGCCAATAATGTCCTCAAAACATTTGATGAATGTTGCTTCGATAATGTTCCTCCATTGTTATTGTGCTAATGATTTATAAAAGATAACAACATCCCTAAAAAAATCCTCAAAATGTTTCATGCAAAATGTTAAAAAGTAAATTGAAAGGAATGTTTTATTAAAAACATCTGATCATCTCAGGCCTCAATGATATCCTCAAAACATTTTGCGAACGTTGATATGATAATGTTCCTCCTCTGTTATTATGGGACATTGTGTCAATGTTTTATAAAAGATCATTCTACAAACTTTTACCTCAACAACATCCTGAAAATGTTACATATAAAATGTTCTTGCTTTGTTAACACGTCACATTACAAGAAGGTTTTATAAAAAACACTCTGTCATCTCAGGACTAAATAATATCCTCAAAACATTTTACGAACGTTGATATGATAATGTTCCTCTCCTGTTATTATGGAACATTGTACCAATGTTTTATTGAGAACATTGTATAATCTGTTATCTCAACACATCCCAAAACATCCTCAAAATGTTACAGTTAAAACGTTATATCTTAGTTTACATTTAACCTTATAGGAACATTATTTGAAATGAGAAAACATCCTTAAAAAACATTGTTTGAACATTACATTCAAATGTTTTCTTTAAAACATTAACCAAACTTGTAGGGAATGTTAGCCAAAGTTCTGAGAACGTTCCCTGCTAGCTGGGCTTCCAAAGGAAAGGATCCTTCTCGATCTACCACCATTTACCAACACAGGAGTAGATTAGCCTACTTCAGACCAATGGAAGTAAAAAGAGGAAGAGTAACTTGTAAAAGATATGGAGTATTGTTCACCTGTATGGCAACTAGGGCAATTCATCTTGAGGTAGCAAGTTCACTAGAAACGGATGCATATATTAATGCATTACAACGTTTCATCAGTAGAAGAGGACAAGTGGTACATTAAGATCAGATACTGGTACTAACTTTATTGGAGCACAAAGAGAGTTGAAGGAGGCTCTTGCAACATTAAATCATGACAAAAGTCAAGGAGTATTGTCACAGGTTGGAATTCTTTGGAGGTTTAATCCACCAGCAGGCTCACACCATGGTGGTATATGGGAAAGAATAATAGAAAAGGTTCTCAGTTGTGTTCTACATCAACAAAAGGTAGATGATGATGGACTTCACACAGTTTTCTGTGAAGTGGAATCCATTTTGAATGATCGACCAATTAACTATCGAAGTATAGTCCTAATGATCTGGAGCCTTTCACGCCCAATCATCTTCTTCTCTTAAAATGGAAACCAGCTTTACCACCTGGGGCTCTATTTTAACGATCTAAAACGCAAGTGTCAAGCGCAAAGCGCAAGTAACTTTGTGGGCGGGTCTTGGGCGCTGTTGCTATTTTACCAGCGGGATAAATGACTCTTTGGCCCGACGCAAGTTTAAAAGGGGTTGGTCTGAAATAGCTTCATTATTCATAGGTGTGGTTTGGGCGTAACGTGAAATAAACCAATCAGAGCGTCATCCAAAATACCCTTTAAGAGCAGGTGCGCATGTTGCATGGCGGATTGTTATTATTGTGGCGCATTTACCAGGCGTGCTTCAGAATCGGTTCATAGCCGAGGAGATCGATGTTCTCGTCAGGGCTGTAAAAGAGAGAGAAGTGACATTGGGGATGGGACAAACCCACCCAAATCAATAGAAAGCTCAACTTAACTGGTAAATTAAAGAGTAAGGTTTTTAATGTAGGCTACTTACATTATGGTAAAGGTGATTTCGCAGTCTTTAGATTTTTTTCCCCTGGTTCTTGACGGACAAACTAATTTGTCAGATGTCCTTATATACATTGGGCCAACAGGTCTGATCCGTCATTACTACAATTTGCCTGAAAAATCTGGGTAAATGTGTAAGCTAGATTTATGCCTATTTTTTCACATCTTCATGGACACCACAATGATTTCCCTCATGTGGTAATATTTTTCCTTGTTATAATGTATGATTTGCAAAAATAAAAACTGCTGCATCTGTGTTGATGAGAGAATCAAAGTGTATGCGCGTTGTGCACGCGCAACATTATGGCCAAGCATGCGCGCTTAAAATAGCATTATGAACAACGCGTAACGCGCCACTCACTTCAGACTAGGTTTTTTTTTGGTCAGTGGCGGAATTGTTTTCTGGAACTGCAAAATAGCACTAGGGAATGTTTGCGCGAAACATGCCTCTTTTTTGCGCCGACCCGCCCAGGGAGCGCAAGTTCATTTCCTAGTCTACCGACGTGCGTCTGTGGAGGGAAAAGCCCGCTTTGCACGGGTGCAAAATAGAATGATACATGAGTCAGTGTACAAAGTCATTTGCGCCGGGTGCAAGATAGAGCCCCTGGTGTGTTTGAACCTCATGACCAGTATGCAGACCCGTCGCTATGGGCGGACCCCCCCCCCCCACTTGAGGCACAGATAATTTTAATTTAATTTTAATATTATCATAGTTGCTAATTTTCTGTTGCATTAATTTTGCATTCTTTATAATTAAAATATTAAAAATATAAAGAAACAATGGTGTGATTTAGTTTGATTGATGGGAATCTACACTGCAACAGCCTATCACGGCCTTACAAAAGAACGTTAGGCTACGTACGTGACATTGCCTACAACTTAAGCCGCTCAACAGTTACCGCGCATTTTTGAAAGCGGTTTCAAAACGAGTTTTCGCCGGCTTACTCGCTTCAGTTCCTTCCGAGTGGAATGATACTTTGATGAGGAGGTTCTGCTCGGAGAAACGCTTCTTCCCGCTGTACTGGGACTGGAGAGAGGACAGCGCTGCCTCCACTCAAAGTATCTGTGCGAGTGTATTTGCTTGCGTGCGTGTGTATGTATGTGTGTGTGTGTGTGTGTGTGTGTGTGTTTTGGACCATTGAGTGGCGCTGTGATATCAGTGTATACAAGTAGCCTTCCTTATGTTGTAGATGCGTGATTTATTCCCCCAAACCACTTCAGCGGAAATCCCGCCCTGCAGCAGATTTCATTGGTTTAGGTTACAGTGACGGGTAGGTTTAGGCATAGAAATCATATAGATAGACGCCCTATCGACCGCTACTGCCTATTGGCGCGGACGAGCCGTGGGGCCGCCATCTTACACCGGTCACCCGCTCCGCTCAGTGTAATCTGTTTGGCAGGTGCAATGAGCTGTCAGCGCATTTAATTAATCATATCTCACTGAATACCGAACTGATTTTCACGCGGGTTTTTTTGCTGCAAAGGTCATACACGTAGCTACGATACAGGACCATTGAACAAACAATAGTACGGTAATGTTAAATGTTAAATCTTACTTGTGAAAAGTAATCCCCGAGTGATGGTCCGCCGATTTGAGCAGGAATATGCTGCACAGAGCTCTGGCATCTACTGCTGCTATGCAACGCAAATAGGAGTATGACCGGTTTAAGATGGCGGCCGCATTTCTTGCGCCACAGCGGCCAATAGGGCATCTAGTCTCTATATGATGTCTATGGTTTTAGGGATCAGTGTTTGTTGTAGGCAATCAGTACAGTGATTGACATGACCAATGAAAACTTTAGAATCGGCTGCAGGGCTGAAGTGGTTTGGGGGAAAAAATCATGCGTTGTAGATGGGTGTGTTGGCCCAGAAGGTTTTGGATCCCCCAAAAAGGTTTTGACCGCAAAAACGAAAGCGGTGAACCAATGTAATCTTCTAACCCTAACAAAGAAAAAGCAAAATTGGACATTATGCACGGTGGTGTTGTGTAGTCAATAAACGTGTACGGTGATGCAACGGAAGAATGTTCTTCTCTTTTCTTATGGAGGAAGTAAACAATGTAACACCAAACCGCAAGAAAGTGATTCAACCTAATTACTCCGGGACCAAACAACTCAGTAGCTTGAAGTATTAGATTTAGCTCCTACACCAGCTGCTCCTGGATGGTGCCTTACATGGCTGACACTGCCATCGGTGTATGAATGAGTGAATGAATGGGTGAATGTGAGGCAATATGTAAATGCTTTGGTGGCCATGGGTCTGTTGAAAGCGCTATATAAATGCAGTCCATTTACCATAGTAATACATATCTGCAACATTTATAAAGTTCACGGATAATTATGCGTGCATTTATTAATCATTTTGATACTAAAATCATAATAAAGTATAGGCTTATTATATACAACAACAAAAAAATCAGATGAGCCCAGAATATGAACGTAACGTGTTTAATTAAACGTTAAGCATTTTCCTCCCATAGAAATCTATTATAAGGCTTAATGCATAGAATGTCCCCTTATTATGTCGAAATAACAATTATGTCGAAATAATGAGAGATTGTGTAGAAATAACAGATAGTATGTTGAAATAACGACTTATTATGCCGCAATAACAGATATTATGTTGAAATAACGACTTATTATGCCGCAATAACAGATATTATGTCGAATAACGACTTAATATCTTGAAATAACAAGATAAGTTTTCTTGTTTTCTTCACAGATTGCTTCCAGAAATAATTTTTGTGGGTGATATCGGGGTGTTTTGGTCTTTCTTGGGGGTGCTGAAGCACTGCAAGCCCCTCCCTAGCGCTGTCCATATCAAACATTGAATACACTTATAGTTATTACGTACATACTTATAGCTATTACGATTGTTACGTCCAAAGACGTATTGGTTGTTTTTTTTATTCCCTGTTTCTCTCTCTCCCTCTCTTTACCATAAGCAGGAAGTAATGGCTGCCACCTGACTCCAATGATTGGTAACCTGATGTGATTGGAGGAGGAGAAGAAGCTGTGGGGATTTAAGCAGCCTGATTCCATAGACCTGGGTGTGTGTGTGTGGAGGTTGCATCGTGTGGTACCAAATCTCAACCCCGAAGTTCTGTTGAATATTCTTTCTGATTATATTTGGTTGATTGATCCTCTTCAGTGTTATCGTGTGAACACTCTGGTGGTAATTGGTGCCTACAACAAGACTTTCTAGTTATGTTGTAAGATATTATTTACTTATAGTCATCTGGGTAAAGTATTCTTTATTGGTATTATTATGTTAAGTCTTTGGGGAAAGGATTGGTAGAGAGGTGGGTGTTTTGCTTTATTGTATCTTGTTTTCTCCTGTTTAAGTTATTTAGGGAGTTAGAGTATTCATTGCATTTTTCTTTTCTTTTCTCTCTGTAGCCTAGTTAATTTCCCCCGTAATAGTTACCGAGGGTTTTTGTTTGTTATTTTTCCATTTCCCCCTCTTGAAGCCTTGAAATCCTCCCACACCCATAAGAATAAAACCGCTTGATTCTTCTTGAGTTTGTCTTGGGTTATTCTTGTTAAACTATTGGGGTTGGGAGATGAACCTGGCTGCCTCCACACATCACACCATTTTTGTTCCTTTTATTTTATTCTGTTACACGTTCCTTCAAACCCTAGACTAAATGGGAACGTAACACGCACCAGTGGCCCTTTTTGGGAAATAAGTTAACTAATTACTGTAAAAGCAATAGCCTAACAATCTACTAATGCAAACTTTGAAATGTTTTTCAATGACATTACTATGTTTTTCAATGCTTCGAAAGGCGACATAAATGGAGACGACGTGTGCATCAGGCATCTTATAAGGCGACGTACAGAGGGACAACGTGTGTATTCGGCGTCTTATTAGGCAACGTGCTTGGTTCAGATGTCATGATTTATTTATGCTTTTCTCACATCCGCCGTCACCACGTCGCCGTCAGCTATACGTTCCTACTGTGACGTCGCCGCCAGTCTGTCGTCTGCTGTCTCTATCAATACCATTCAAAAATAGACACGGACTGACGGCGACGGAAGGGTAGACTGCTCCTTCTCCTTCTTCAGGGTAGTCTTGCACTCTGTACTCATATGGCACTATGCACTCGCCATAAGCGATCGCCAAAAAGTGCACAAATCACACCTCATAGTCAGAACCGCTCCCTAGGGTTTAATTGCACGTCAATGCAGACAACGACGCAGAAATATAAATGAAAACCAACGCGTAGACTACAGTGTAGAGGCTCCGGCATAGGTCCGACGCAGAAGTCTCAATACACATACACACACATATGCAGTGCTGAAAAAAATACTTTGAAACTGCTTTTCTAAGCTACTCATAATTAAAAGTAGTTAAGCATCAACCAAGCTAGCATTATAAAACTTCAGTTAGCCAAACTACAAACTAACAAAAAGTATATAACTAGCTATAACTAAAAAACAGACTCATTTATATAAAACATAATGTGATGAGCAGCAGCTTTAAATTAATGATCTGAAAATGTGTGATGTGAAAAAAAGTGAAACGACTGAATCTTACCTGATGAATTATTACCATCTTCTTTTGAAATTAGAGGTACTGTGAAGATACAAATGCCATTTTTTTAATTGATATTTTAAAATATTGTTTGTGTCTGATTATATCTAGGTTTTATGCAGTACTGTACTAGTACATACCTCTGTCACTCATTTTCTTTCTGTTTGGTTTTGGCTTCTCAGTTGAGAAGCTGTCAATCATTCAATCACTTATTTGTCAAGCACACGAGATCTGTTTAAACACGGAGTAAATGGACGTGAAAAGCTTAAATCAGCATATAAATTCAGTTAAGTAAAAGCTAAATAAATCAGCACAGACCCGCAGTTAGGCTATCAGCTCTTCTTCACGGTCAATGCAGGCAGTCTCTGAAGCTCTTACACCGTGGGTAAAACAAGTGTAGCAGTCAAAATAACTGAAGTTACAGAGAATGATGCCTTATTCTCACTTCCTCTGAGAGATTCTCATCTTCCTCTTCTGTGGTTTCCTTAACATCTGTTGTAAGCTGTAGTCGCTCATGAACGATTCTCCATCATAAGAAAAGTCACCAGTAGCACTTCTAATAACATGTTTAAAACATTTCCTGGCATTTCCTATGCAAGCACTAAACATCTGTTGTATCTCCTGTTTAAACAGGCAAAAAACATTTCAAAACCTAATTTTTTTGTCTTTATTCTGTCAGGCAGAATAAGATCCTGTACGGCATACTGACAAATCCCACTTTAATAAGCTTTTTGTGGTAGGTAGGGGGACACGAAGACCTGTGGAAGAATTGTGTGAGGCATGATTGGAAAGGGTGCTAGGATTAATAATTGTCACACAAATTAGACCAGGTGAAAAAAGGCAAGGCAAGTTTATTTATATAGCACATTTCATACACAATGGTAATTCAAAGTGCTTTACATAGAAGAAATTAAAATAATCAAAAGAAAGAGGAATAATTAAAAGTTTAGAATAAAAAATAAAATAAAATACAGTACAAACAGTCGGACGAACAGTGGCACAGTGCTCATTCAGTAAATGCACAGCTAAACAGATGTGTTTTGAGTCTGGATTTGAATGTGACTACTGTAGGAGCACATCTGATCTCTTCTGGAAGCTGGTTCCAGCTGAGGCTGGCATAATAGCTAAAAGCAGACTCACCATGCTTAGAGTGAACCCTTGGTATTTCTAGCCGATGTGATCCTAATGATCTGAGTGATCTGTTGGGTTTATATTCAGTCAGAATATCTGCAATGTATTGAGGTCCTAGGCCATTTAGTGATTTATATACCAGTAATAATACTTTAAAATCAATCCTAAATGTAACTGGGAGCCAGTGTAAAGCCCTGAGGACTGGTGAGATATGTTCTTACTTTTTGTCCCCACAGCAATCTTAGTTTGGCGTGTAATAGGCACCAGATTAGATGGGTTTGCTGTATGGCTTTTGAAGGCCTTTCTATCATGTAATCGAACAGCAATAGAGAAAGATACAGGCACACTGGGTTCCCGCTTGTTCTGTAAACATTTGAGAAAGTTACTGTTATCATAGCGGCCCGACACATATCACTGAGAGCTGGTATCAGTTGTTTTCAAATCAAGAACTAATTTAAAGGGAGACAAACGATCAGAAGAGTAGAAGGTGAACAGTAAGCTGGGCTCTTTGATTGTTCAGGAGCGAGCTGATGGTTATTGCAGTGCATAGTTACTGCTTCCATGGTTTTGTTTACTGTTTTCTAAGCGTAATGTTATGTTCCTTGTTTGTTGCAGCTAGTGATTGCAAAATGAGGCTTCCTGAACCACTGAGACCTCGCAGCCCATTGCTTCACCCAAAGGCACTGTTGACAAATAATTTTCAGGGGAAGTTGCTAAAGGCAGATCGTTTTGTTGCAAAAAGTTGCAAATGTGTACTGTGTACAATGTGTACTGCACATTGACGTCATTACGTAATCGCTATGTAGATATTGTAATAAGGTAGATATTATTTGAAATGCTCATTTAGATTTGTTTGTAAAAAAAAAAAAAAATATATATATATATATATATATATATAAGTAATACAAACAACACTTTTTCATGATCAGATTTTTAAATACAACATTGATATTGAACAGTTAAAACCTTTCGAACAATTACATTTAATGTAGGCTATTTTCCTATTAACCTGTGAAACTACATATGAAATGTGCTTAAATTATTTTACCAAAAATGTGAAATGCATGCTACTGCTGCCCGCAGCCTCTGTGCCTGGCCAGAGCCATATAGAGATATATAAGGGCTATATAGACCTTATGTAGCCCCGCCCCTGCGTTCGTTGTATTTTGTCTTCCGGTTTTCACAGCGTTTTCCACATTTCCACAGCGATCTTAAGGAATTATGAATGAACCGCTCAGTATATTTAGCTAGCTTGTACGCGTGTTGTTTGGATTAGAGTCACTTTTCAAAAGTTGCTAAAAGTTGCCTAATACATTTTAAAAACTGCTAAATTTGTTGCCATGTGCTTTTTGAAAAAAAGTTGCTAGATCTAGCAACAAAATTGCTAAGTTGGCAACACTGCCCAAAGGTGTTACGTAAAAGTACAGACGGATACAAATGCAAGTAAAAGGTACTTTTAATGAGAATAATGTTAGTCCCAGAGTGTAAAGCTGTAGGCAACAGGAGAGCGATGACGCAGGGACTTCGATGGGCATTTATAAATATAAACTCCATCTACGAGTCGCGGCGGTGGGGGAACTGGGACCAGCGGATTAATGTGTGAATGAAACACGGGTTTGATCTTGGAAACATGAAAGGAGGGATGAATTCTCCTGTATGCCGGAGGAAGTTTGAGTCGGACTGCCACCGGACTAATAATCTTGGTGACAGGGAATGGGCGAATAAATCTTGGTGACAGGGAACGGGCCAATAAATCTGGGAGCTAACTTGTTGGAAACGGAACAGAGCAGAAGGTTCTTGGTAGAATGCCACACTTTTTGACCCACGACGTATACAGGAGGCTTCAAGTCTTAACCTTGGTGCGAGCCCCCACCTGAAGAAGAGTATCACGGGCTCTACTCCATGTGTGGCGGCACCTCTGGACGAAGGCGTGAGCGGAGGGGACCGCGACCTCGGATTCCAAACTGGGAAAAATAGGTGGCTGGTAACCTAAGCTACACTCAAATGGAGAGAGGCCCGTAGATGACACTGGTAAAGAGTTATGGGCGTACTCAACCAGAGAGATTTGCTGACTCCAGGAGGAAGGATTCTTCGATAACAAACATCGCAACACTCTCTCCAAATCTTGGTTGGCTCTCTCGGTTTGGCCATTGCTTTGGGGGTGGAAACCCGAAGATAGAGTAACCATCGCCCCCAGTAACCTACAAAACTCTTGCCAAAATTTAGACACAAATTGGTGTCCCCTGTCGGAAACCACGTCCATCGGGAGGCCATGAAGCCGAAAGACGTGATCTATGACAGTTACCGCTGTCTCCCTAGCAGATGGTAATTTGGGCAAGGGGATGAAATGAGCCGCCTTCGAGAACCAGTCCACTATGGTCAAAACGACCATTTTACCTTGTGAGGTTGGGGGAGCGGGAATAAAATCTAGCACTATGTGGGACCAGGGTCTCGAAGGGACAGACAGCGGATGGAGTAACCCATCTGGGGGTCGACTGGAAGTCTTACCAGTGGCACAAATCAAACAAGCCAAAACAAAATTGCAAATGTCGTGAGCCATCAATGGCCACCAGAATCGTTGCTTGACCAAAAATCTGGTGCGATTGACTCCTTGATGACACGGCATGTTGGAACAATGCCCCCACTGAATGACGTCGGACCGTAACCCCTCCGGCACAAACAATCGATTCGGTGGACCACTGGGCGGAGGCATTACCCCTTCTAAGGCTGTCCTGAACTTCGATTCGACCTCCCATGTAAGAGTGGAGACCACTAATGTCTCGGGTAAAATACACTCGGAAGTAGACGGGAAAAAGAATACGCGAAAAAGAATCGAGTTTGACATTTTTGGAACCCGGGCGGTACGAGAGAGAAAAATCAAATCGTCCGAAAAAAAGGGCCCACCAAGCCTGTCTGGAGTTGAGTCTTTTGGCAGACCTGGTATATTTCAGGTTCTTATGGTCAGTCCAAACAATAAAAGAAACCTGGTATATTTCAGGTTCTTATGGTCAGTCCAAACAATAAAAGGTACCCCCGACCCTTCTAACCAATGACGCCATTCTTCCAACGCTAACTTGACTCTGTTACCAATGTCATAATTACGTTTGGCGGGTGATAAACGGTGGGACAAAAGAACGCATGGGTGCATCTTCTTGTCCGAAGAAGAGCGTTGAGACAGAACTGCACCGACCTCCACCACGAACTGACGGGAGGGATCAGGGGCTTTAAGAATGGGGGCCAAAACAAAGTGGCTCTAAAGTTTGGCGAATACAGCCTCAGCTGTATCGGGCAACCTGAACGTCGTTCTGGGGGAGGTCAAGGCAGTCAGACGAGCGGCTAGTTGGCTGAAGTTGCGAATGAAACGCCGGTAAAAATTGGCGAATCCCAGAAACCTCTGTAGGGCCTTACAGGAATCTGAGCTTGGCCAATGTCCCACAGCCTTAACCCTCTGAGGTTGGCTATCGCGCGGGCACGATAGTCTTGCTTTTTTTCTTATCAGTGCAAAAGAGACTCAAATAACTCCGTCGATTTTTGTCATACAGGCAAGTGTTATACATCATTAAAAACTGTGAAATGTCTTCTTTTATTTGTGTACACTAATAATAAAAACAAAAAGTTGTGTTTTTCGTAAAAAAAAGAAAAAAAACATGATGCGCATTCTGTCTTCTCTCTTAATGTGAAGTTCATTCTGAAACGCTACAGAAAAGATCTGTAACTCAGCCAATAATTGCCACCCACACGTGAAAGTAATGTCTTTACAAAGCTTGAAGTCTCCTTTTTTAAATGAAGTAAATCAAATCAAAAACAAATATTCTCGGTTTAAGAAATCCGAATGAAAGCAACAACATGTACAGTTTCTCCAGCCCGAGCTCATTAACTTTAATTTGACCACACCCACACACGCGCGAGCTGTTCTCATGCAAATGATCCACATGAATGAACGCAGAGCTGTTAACGCCCTCATCAGCTCGAAAAAAAGAATCAGCGACTACAGTATTTCTCTGCTTTTCATCAGTTTGGAAGACTGTTTGTGCAGTGGATTTACCTTGGATTTACCTCAGAAGAAGACGTTTTGATTATGAGAACAATTTTTAAGGTAAGAGACATAATAGTAAGTGTTTTATTGTTGCATAAACTTTACATTGTAGATACTAAACTGGTGCCAGCCTAAAATGTTATGAAATGAGATGCTAGTATGAGTGTTTATTCTAATATGGTGAATATTTTATTCCAACCACCAAGAAAAGGTGCTAACACCAATTCTCGCCCAGGACAACTGGAAGATGCTAGGGACTGGAAGATGCTGGCTGATCTTGATCAACGGCTTATTTTTCCACCTGAGATTGCCACCACTAACCTACGACCAGATATTGTTTTGTGGTCTGGATCAGCACGCATTGTTCAACTGATAGAGTTAACAGTGCCATGGGAGGATGCGGTAGATGAGGCATATGAGAGGAAGAAACTGCGGTATGCTCATCTGGCCACTGAAGCAGAACCACGAGGATGGAGAGTCCGGGTTTATCCAGTGGAAGTGGGTTGTCGAGGTTTTGTGGCACACTCTACAACCCGGTTCCTCAGAGACGTCGGATTCAGAGGCCAAGAGTTGCGTCGCACAGTAAAGAACTTATCTGAAGCAGCAGATAGGAGCAGCAACTGGCTGTGGTTGAGACGGAAAGATTCTAGCTGGCTGTGTACAGGCCGCCATGCTACGGTTTCGTAGAATTCTTGAAAACTTGAAGACTCTGTTGGTTTATTTGTAGAGGTTGTATAGTATTTACAGTCATTGCGTTCCTGTGTATATTGCGTGAATGACGGGTGGTTAGGCAGATATTGTGTTTTGCGGTAGGTAGTATGCCATACGGAACTGTTGCCACTGAAACTGCATATTAACGCACCAGTGGGGCTCGACAGCCTTAGTCAAACGGGTTGGCACGTATGGTTTTGTTGCGGAGAGATTGTGGTTAGGTCTCAGCAGCAGGAGGGACGCCAGAGTCACTGTCGAGCCCTCTTGAGGTGTCGTGGGCTAGTCGACGAAACACTGAGGACGGAAGGTGCCCACTTGAAGACCCTAGAGATGTTCCCTACTCCGCTCAATCCAGACGGTTGTCACGCTGGTCCACTAGGGAGACCATACTGTAGTTGCAGCCGTCGTGTGTGCTGACGCGCCAAGTACACTGCAGTCGTTAACGCCGGACTGAAGGGGAGTCACACCACCATATGGAAAGAAGTGTAAATGGCTGAAGCATAGTTTACTGTAAATCTACGTCTTAGTGTTGCTTGTCTTGGCGAAAGCCAAGTACAAATCAGCATGAAGTTTTAACATCTACTCTCGTGTAATGGAAATCATTTACAAAATACATATACATATATACACTGCCGTTCAAAAGTTTGGGGTCGGTAAGATTTTTAATGTTTTTAAAAGAAGTCACTTATGCTCACCAAGGCTGTATTTATTTGATTAAAAATACAAAACAAACCCAGTAATATTGTGAAATATTATTTCAATGTAAATCAGCTGTTTTCTATGTGAATATATAGTAAAAAGCATAATTTATTCTTGTGATCAAAGCTGAATTTTCAGCATCATTACTCCAGTCTTCAGTCACATGAACCTTCAGAAATCAGTATAATATGATGATGTGATGCTCAAGAAACATTTATGATTATTATCAATGTTGAAAACAGTTGTGTACCTTTTTTTAGGATTCTTTGATGAACAGAAAGTTAAAAACAACAGCATTTATTTGAAATAGAATCTTTTGTAACATTATAAATGTCTTTACTGTCACTTTTGATCAATTTAATTCCTCCTTGATGAATAAAAGTATTGATCCATTTTATTTATTTCCCCCCAAAAATAAAATAAAAATTCTTACTGACCCCAAAGTTTTGAACGGTAGTGTTTAATGTTACAAAAGATTATTTTTCAGATAAATGCTGTTCTTTTGAACTTTCTATTCATCAAAGAATTCTGAAATAAAAATATAAATAACTGTTTTCAACATTGATGATAATGAAAAATGTTTCTTGAGCATCAAATCATCATATTATACTGATTTCTGAAGGATCATGTGACACTGAAGACTGGAGTATTGATGCTAAAAATTCAGCTTTAAACACAAAAATAAATTACACTTTACTATATATTTACATAGAAAACAGCTGATTTACATTGAAATATTATTTCACAATATTACTGGGTTTGTTTTGTATTTTTAATCAAATAAATGCAGCCTTGGTGAGCATAAGTGACTTCTTTTAAAAACATTAAAAATCATACCGACCCCAAACTTTTGAACGGCAGTGTGTGTGTGTGTGTGTGTGTGTGTGTGTGTGTATATATATGTCACGGAGCGCGCGGCTGTCACTGAGCGCGCGCCTTCACCTCTCCCCGATCTCACATGCTCCTTGTCACCTGAGTTCTAGAACTGCACTTCCCATCATTCCCCTCTGCTATCATTAGGTTCCATCCCTGCCTGGTTTCTCCATTCAGTCTCATCACTCCCACCTGTTAATCGTTACCTACCCTTTATCTGGACTGCTCAGTTCTATGTTCTTTGCGAAGTCTTGTTTTGCCACGCTACATGCTGAATAAGAAAGTTATTGTTTATATTGACGACATCTTGATTTTTTCAGAGACCCTCGTAGCACACGTCCAGGATGTGCGTGCAGTCCTCAAACGCCTAATTGAGAACCAGTTATACGCCAAGACTCAGAAGTGCGAATTTCATCAGACCCGGATCGCCTTCCTAGGATATATCATCAGCGCCAAGGGGGTTCTCATGGATGACAGCAAGGTCAAAGCTGTGGTGGACTGGCCTCAACCTTCCTCTGTGAAAGAATTACAGCGATTCCTGGGCTTTGCCAATTTTTATCGTAGGTTTATACGTAATTTCAGTCTCATTGTGGCTCCTCTAACATCTCTTCTCCAGGGGGGGGGGGGAGGCGCTTCCGGTGGTCTTCCGAATGCACTTCAGCGTTTTCCCGGCTGAAAGAGAGGTTCACGTCCGCACCCATTCTCCATCATCCTAACCCGGAGAGCGAGTTTATCGTGGAGGTTGACGCTTCTAGCACTGGAGTTGGTGCAATCCTGTCTCAACGCCACGGTAACCCCGCTAAAATGTTTCCCTGTGCTTTTTTCTCCCGCAAGCTTAATTCGGCGGAGCGCAATTATGATGTGGGCGACCGAGAGCTTCTGGCCATGAAAGCAGCCTTGGAGGAGTGGAGGCACTGGCTGGAGGGTGCACGTCAGCCTTTCACCGTCCTCACTGACCACAGAAATCTTGAATATATCAGGTCCGCCAAGCGTTTGAATGCTCGTCAGGCTCGCTGGTCACTGTTCTTCTCTCGATTTAATTTCAGGATCACGTACAGACCTGGGTCCAAGAACGGGAAGGCCGATGCTCTGTCTCGTCAGTTCGAGGAGTTCAATGAGATTTCCAAGCCAGAACCCATCCTTTCCTCCACTCTGATCGTTGCTCCAGTGCAGTGGGACATCATCTGGGAGGTTACCGAGGCACAACAAGCTCTTCCTATTCCGCCGGAATGTCCAGAGAATCGCCTTTTCGTGCCTCTCGAACTCCGTGATCGGGTGCTTCAATGGGTTCACAGCACACTCAGCGCTGGACATCCAGGTATCTCTGCTACAGTACAGCTAGTCTCCAACCGCTTCTGGTGGTCCACCCTCCGGGCTGATGTTATCAAATTCATTCACCAATGTTCCATTTGTAACACTGTCAAATCTCCCCACCTTAAACCTGCCGGTCTCTTACAGCCTTTGCCAGTGCCTCAACGCCCATGGTCTCATATCGCTGTGGATTTCGTAACTGATTTGCCTCTGTCTCAGGGATTTACCACAGTTCTGTCAGTCGTGGATCGCCTCTCCAAATCCTGTCGTTTTATCCCCCTGAAGGGTCTGCCCACTGCCATGCAGACTGCGGAGGTGCTTCTCAACCACGTATTTCGTCTTTTTGGTCTCCCCGAGGACATCGTCTCCGACCGTGGCCCCCAGTTCACTTCCCGCATTTGGAGAGAACTCTGCTCCAAACTCAACATCAATGTCAGCCTCACCTCGGGATACCATCCGCAGGCCAACGGTCAGGTTGAACGGTTGAACCAGGACCTCATTCGCTTTCTGCGGACGTACTGTCACGAGAACCAACAGGACTGGAGCCGCTTCCTGGTCTGGGCGGAGTACGCCCAAAATTCCCTGGTAAAGCCTGCCACTGGTCTAACACCCTTCCAGTGTGTTTTAGGTTTTCAACCTCCCCTCTTCCCGTGGGCAGGAGAACCGTCAGACCTCCCTGCGGTGGATGCGTGGCTGCAACGCAGCGAGGCCACTTGGAATGCCGCTCATGTCCATCTGCGACGTGCCATCCGTCACTATCAGCTGCATGCGGATCGAAGGAGGCGTGAGGGTCCCCGGTATTGGCCTGGTCAGTGGGTGTGGCTTTCCACCCGTGATCTGCGTTTGAGGCTCCCAAGCAAGAAGCTATCCCCTCGCTTCATCGGGCCCTTCAAGATTCTTCGGCAGATCACTCCGGTCTCGTTTCGGCTGGAACTCCCAGCACATTATAGAATCTCACCCACCTTTCACATGTCTCTTTTCAGACCCGCTGCTGCTCCCAGGAGAGAGGAGGTCCAGGAGGAGGTCGGTCACGTGCAGGCTCCCCCCATTGAGGTCGGAGGCGAGGAGGCGTACCGGGTACGAGAGATCCTGGACTCCAGACGCCGCGGCGGGGCACTGCAATATTTGATTGACTGGGAGGGGTATGGCCCCAAGGAACGTTACTGGGTCAGGTCTCAGGACGTCCTGGACCCTGCTCTGCTTAACACTTACCATCACACTCACCCAGATCGTCCAGCTCCAAGACCCCGTGGAAGACCTCGTCGTCCAGGTCCTCGCTTCCGGAGCCGCTCGCAGGAGGGGGGCTCTGTCACGGAGCGCGCGGCTGTCACTGAGCGCGCGCCTTCACCTCTCCCCGATCTCACACGCTCCTTGTCACCTGAGTTCTAGAACTGCACTTCCCATCATTCCCCTCTGCTATCATTAGGTTCCATCCCTGCCTGGTTTCTCCATTCAGTCTCATCACTCCCACCTGTTAATCGTTACCTACCCTTTATCTGGACTGCTCAGTTCTATGTTCTTTGCGAAGTCTTGTTTTGCCACGCTACATGCTGAAACGTGTGCATTTGTTTCATGTCAGTGATTCCTTGTTTTATTACCTGTTTGAATAAAGTGCTGCAGATGGATTCGACTGCCTCTTCTCCGTCATTACAATATATATATATATATATATATATATATATATATATATATATATATATATATATATATATATATATATATATGTGTGTGTGTGTGGGAGTGTAAAATCTAAAATGTATTCCCAAAATCGTGCAGCCCTATAGTTTGTCTTGATATCAACATGTTTACAGGTGTTTATTTATTTTTTAGAAAGGGACCAGATGCCACTGGATGAGTCCTGCTGACTTCAACATTCACATGACTCTGTACATGAACATAGTAAAATGAAAAATCAAACACCTTGGACATGACAGGTATATAGGCTACTATGTTTCAGGAATGGCACAAAGGTGTGTGACTGTTAAAGTCTTTGTCTTTATATCAGTGTGTTTACTAATGTGCTTTTTGTCCTTTGTTGTGTATCCTTGGATTATGTTGTGTTGTAAATAAATCCAGACAATCTAAAAGCCATTATTTTTTAAATTTCTTCTCATTCTTTGTGCAAGGCTCCTCATAATGATTGGGCCTGATAACACCTAATAGGGCCATTAGGGGAGGGTCTTTGTCTTCTCAGGTGTAAAATGCATTCATATTAATGAGAGATTCACGCCTCCTCGCATAAAGCTTTCTCACACAAAACACGTCATACAAATTTTAAATCAATATATTGTCTTATCTAAATGAGTATGCAGGATGATTTTCACATAGTTTTGGAGCAAATATTCTAGGCTACGTGATACAATTTTCAAAAGTCTTGTGAAGAAATAATCACTATGGGTTTTATGACCTTATTTCAGTGACATTTGTTTTTTGTTTTTTCACAAACCACGCATAAACGTTATTATCTTAAAACTTCAAACTTTTACATACATGCTGCTGACATATTACGGTAGCAGAGTTTGTGCTTAATACAATGTAATACGACTTTAGCCATGAACATGTTATAAGTAACAGAAATAAGCACAAATGTCAGAGCATGTCAGAACACCTCCAGGACCCAGAAAACACCTCAGACCCCAGAGGGTTAACCTTGTCAGGGTCCATACTTACTCCCTCAGAAGAGATGATGTTCCCTAGAAAAGAAACAGACTGAAAAACACATTTCTCTGTCTTGAGAAAAAGCCCATTCTCTAACAGCCTCTGAAGCACTCGCCTGACATGCGGAACGTGTTCCTGGAGAGAAGATTAAACAATCTATATGTCATCCAGGTAGACATATTCAATTCAATTCAATTCAAATTTATTTGTATAGCGCTTTTCACAATACACATTGTCTCAAAGCAGCTTTACAGAAAGTGCATTTCGGAAATGTACATAGAAAAATACAGTTAGTTAGTCAAATATTAATTTATGGCATAACATATCGCCGGCTTTGAGTCGTCTCTTCACAGGCGTCGAGTCGTCTCTTCACAGGCGTTGGGGCATTTGAAGTCTCCGTGAGAGGCTGGATAGGATACAAACTGGAGCTGACGAACGCTATTTACCTCGGGACTAGCGTCCCGAGATAACAGCAGAAAGGCAGATGGGAAATAATTAGCATAGCTGATGTTCATAATGTTAATGCATTCGAACTGATTCAGCAGTAGTATTAAAGGTTAAGCATTAAGTGAATGCTTGGTTAAAGAGATGCGTCTTTAATCTAGTTTTAAACTGGGACAGTGAGTCTGAGTCTCGAACAATGTCAGGAAGGCTATTCCAGAGTTTAGGAGCTAAATGTGAGAACGCCCTTCCTCCTTTAGTGGACTTAGATATCCTAGGAATGACCAGAAGCCTCGAATTTAGTGATCTTAAAGAGCGCGATGGATTGTATGGCAATAGAAGATCCATTAAATACACAGGAGCTGAACCATTTAGGGCTTTATAGGTCAGTAGGAATACTTTGTAATTGATACGTAACTTAATAGGTAATCAGTGTAGAGATGATAAAATAGGTGTTATATGATCATATTTTCTTGATCTAGTAAGAACTCTAGCGGCTGCATTTTGCACTAACTGTAGCTTGTTTATTGAGGATGCAGGACAACCAGCTAATAAAGCATTACAGTAATCTAGTCTCGAGGTCATGAATGCATGAACTAACTTTTCTGCATCAGAAACAGATAGCATGTTACGTAGCTTAGCAATGTTTTTAAGGTGGAAAAAGGCTGTTCTTGTAATATATGAAATATGATTTTCGAAAGTCAAGTTGCGGTCTAGTATAACACCCAGGTCTTTTACTGTAGTGGATAAAGTAACAGGACATCCTTCTAAATTAAAGTTGCATTGTAAGGGATTTTGTGGGTAGTTTTTTGGACCAATACGTAGTACCTCAGTTTTATCTGAATTTAATAGCAGGAAATTACACGTCATCCAGCATTTTATATCATTTAGACACTCTGTCAATTTAGATAAGTTAGTGTTTTCATCTGGTCGTGATGAGATATATAATTGAGTGTCATCAGCATAGCAGTGGAAATTAATTCCATGTTTTCTTATAATATTACCAAGTGGCAGCATGTATATTGAGAATAGCAGAGGGCCTAACACCGATCCTTGCGGCACTCCATAGTCCGCTGACGTTATCTTTGATTTTTCCCCATTTAAACAGACAAAATGGTAACGGTCTGATAAGTACGATCTAAACCAGCTTAATGCCCTGTCCCTGAACACCAGTGTAGTTTTGTAGTCGATCCAAGAGTATTTTATGATCTATAGTGTCGAACGCAGCGCTAAGATCGAGTAGAACTAGTATTGAGATACAGCCTTGGTCAGAAGCTAAAAGTAAATCATTTGTAATTTTAACTAGCGCAGTTTCTGTGGTATGATGCGGTCTGAATCCCGACTGGAATTTTTCATAGATATCATTTTCTTGCAAGAAAGAGCACAATTGAGCGGACACAACTTTTTCTAGTATTTTAGACAAAAATGGAAGATTTGAGATGGGTCTGTAATTTGCTAAATTACTTGGATCTAATTGCGGTTTCTTAATGAGAGGTTTTATTACTGCCAGCTTGAATATTTTTGGAACATGACCTAAAAATAAAGATGAGTTAATAATATTAAGAAGAGGCTCTTCCACTACAGGTAACACTTCTTTCAGTAGTTTAGTGGGTATTGGATCTAATAAACATGTTGTTGGTTTAGATGCAATGATAAGTTTATTTAGCTCTTCCTGTCCTATAGTTGTAAAGCGGTGTAGTTGTTCTAGAGGGGCCATAATTGAGGTTGAATCATAAGACATCATAGAGGATTGTATATTTACAATTGTGTTTCGGATGCTTTCTATTTTCTCATTGTAGTAGTTCATGAAATCATTATTACTATATTGTAACGGAATATTTTGCTCTGGTGATGTTTGTTTATTTGTTAGTCTAGCCACGGTGTTGAATAAAAACCTTGGATTATTTTGGTTATTTTCTATTAGTTTGCGGAGATGCTCAGCCCTGGCTGCTTTTAGAGCCTTTTTATAACGTGACATACTGTCTTTCCACGCGATTCTAAAGACCTCTAAATTAGTTTGTTTCCATTTACGCTCTAAGTTACGAGTTTCTCTCTTGATTGCATGCGTAGAACTGTTGTACCATGGTGCTTTAGTTTTCTCTCTAACCTTTTTTAATCTAATTGGTGCAACAATATCTAGTGTACTAGAGAACATGGTGCTCAAACTGCTAGTCATTTCCTCTAGTTCATCTGTTTGTTTGGGTGCACTGCGCAGCTGATATAGATCAGGTAAGCTATTTGAGAATCTATCTATAGTGGTTGGAAGGATTGTTCTGCCTGGTGGATAACGTGGCGCAACATGACAAATTTCAGCAGTACGTATTACGCAAGATACCATGTAATGATCAGTGAGATCGTCACTTTTCGGTATAATATTTATATCAGTTGGATTGGTTCCATATGATATAATTAAATCTAGTGTATGATTTAGACGATGAGTGGGACCACTGACGTTTTGCGTGACCCCAAAGGAGTTTAATAAATCTGTAAACGCAGCCCCTAATGCATCATTTGTATTATCTACGTGTATGTTAAAGTCTCCAACAATTATTGCTTTATCGACATTGACCAATAGATCTGAGAGAAAGTATGCAAACTCTTTTAGGAAGTCAGCATAGGGCCCTGGAGGTCTATATAGGGTAGCCAAGGCTAGAGATAATATGGATTTGTTTCTTACATCTAAGAGCGTAACATTTAGCACAAGTACTTCAAACGAATTAAACCTGTGACCTGTTTTCTGAGTAACATTAAGAATATCTCTATAGATTGTTGCAACACCGCCGCCACGACCGATCAGACGGGGCTCATGCTTATAACAGTATCCTGGTGGAGTAGACTCATTTAGACCGAAATAATCATTTGGTTTAAGCCAGGTTTCAGTAAGGCAAAGTACATCGAAACTAATATCTGTGACCATTTCATTTACAATGACCGCCTTAGGTGTGAGCGATCTAATGTTTAGAAGACCTAGCTTTAGAAATTGTTTTTGTTCACTGATATTTAGATTTTCTGGTTTAATTACAATAAGATTTTTGCTAGATCCTACACTAGATTTATTGTTTGGCCTCACTAAGCGAGGGATAGACACAGTTTCTATATAATGTTCTACAGTACTTATATCAATTAAGTTGGGACAGCAAAGACTGTGATTTGGACTTTGACTTACTAGTCATATGGTGTGTAACGTCTTGGAGATGACGTTGGAGATGGGAGAGGAGATGACCGCTCCTATTCTGCTGGGGTCCAGGCCTAGGTCGCTCCCAGAACAGATTCCAATTATTTACAAAGAGCAGTTTCTGTTCATTACACCATGACATTAACCATTCATTTAGAGCCAATAATCTACTGAACCTTTCTTGTCCTAGTCGGTACGTGGGAAGCGGTCCAGACACGATGATCGTTGCTTCAGGCGATGTGCTGCGAACCGTCTCGATCAGGCTTCTGTAGTCCTTCTTCAGAACCTCCGTCTGCCGCAGCCTGATGTCGTTCGTTCCCGCGTGTAGCACGACAGCTCCGACGCGCTCGTCACCGTTCAGGATCTCGGGAATCTGTGCAGCGACATCAAGAACACGAGCACCAGGAAAGCAGTGAGTGCACACCTTACGCTTACCTGAGGTAGCACGGACATGACGGACCATGGAAGTGCCGATGATCACGGCGGCGTCACGTTCCGACTCGCGAAGAGGGGAGAAGCGGTTCCGGGTGGAAATCTCGAAGACCGGGAGGGGCGGGGAGGTCCTTGGTCTGGTCCTGGCTGGTGTCTTCCGCTGTGGGATCACCCAGGGTCCATGGTGTTGCCTCGGTGCCGGAGTGAGTGAAGGC
Organism: Siphateles boraxobius; assembly: GCF_051911475.1. Lineage (NCBI taxonomy): Eukaryota > Metazoa > Chordata > Actinopteri > Cypriniformes > Leuciscidae > Siphateles > Siphateles boraxobius. Next base: position 34,843,924 of record NW_027508799.1, on the reverse strand, counting down.
AGAGATGATCGCGTCCTCCTGGGCAGAGAAACGCACGGAGTAGACGAAGTCGGAGTCAAAAAGTTACTAACCACTGACTTGTGAGCATCGGCGCGTGATGTTTCAAGCGCTGATCGCCGATCTCGCAGCTCGGCTTGCTTCACCAGTAGAACACGGATCTGCTTCTCCACCGACTCCAGCTCCAATCGTACCGAAAACAGCTCGAATGTGTCCTCAACTGCACTCAGAGGTAACGTTAGACACACATCCGATATGTTCGCCATTATAACAGATGAACAGTAAATTAGTAGTGATACTACCAATATCACTACTAATTTAGGACTGAAATGATGGATATAACCCGTATCCTTTCAGTGAAACGGGTGTAAAATGAGAGGGTCGATAGGCGCGAGGCCACGCGTGAAATGCTAGCGGGCTAAAGGCTAGTAGCTGAGATTCGCAAAGTTGGATCTAAGTAGCGATATCAAAGTAATCCGATTGTTTTTTATAAGGAATAGTGTCGAGGATAAGTTCACATGATATAAAAATAGAAAGTGCTTGTTTATAAATGAGTGGTAAAGAAGAAAATCAGGATTTAATGAATCAATTCGACGGAGCTCCAAACACATACACAGACCGCACGCACAAACACAAACACAGACCGCACAGACCGCACGTAATACATATATGAACTGATCAACCATATCTCTCAGCATGTCATTGATGAGTGCCTGGAAAACCGCCGGGGAGTTGAACAGCCCAAAAGGCATGACCAAGGCGGTTTTACATTCATCCCCCTTCTGAATGCGAACCAAATAATAGGCGTTACGTAAGTCCAGTTTTGTGAAAATGGATGCTCCCTGCAACCTCTCAAGCTGAAGACATCAACGGCAAGGGATAGGTATTCTTTCCCGGGATGTTGTTCAGCTCTCGGTAATCAATACAAGGTCGCAGGGAACCATGCTTCCCCCATCCGCCCCCGTTGGAGAAGAGGAAGGCTGGATAAAACCCGCTGCGAGAGAATCAGAAGTATATTTCTCCATGGGCTCCCTCTCAGGAATAGAAAGAGAGTAAAGTTTGCCCTTAGGCGGAGACTTACCTGGCAGTAAATCTATGGCACAATCATACGGACGATGCGGAGGAAGAGAGGCAGCACGGGACTTACTGAACACTTCCTTCAGATCGAGGTACTCCCTGGGCACGTATGATAAATCCACTGTCTTCTCCTGAAACACAGATCCAGACACAGACGGACAAGCAGGCACACGGAGTTCAAGCCTAAATCCACTCTTGGATTGTGCCGCACCAGCCAAGGATGGCCCAAAACTATGGGTGCTAACGGGGAGTCCATGAGGAGAAATGTGATGTTCTCAGTGTGGTTGCCTGACGTAATGAGGGTTATGGGACCTGTGGTATGGGAAATATGGGGAAGTTCCTGTCCATTAGGAGCATTAACAGAGATCTGATGGGTGAGTGGTGTAATGGGGAGGTGAAACTTGTGGGCGAAGTGAAGGTCCATGAAGTTACCTTCAGCTCCGGAATCAAGCAATGCCTGGCAGGTGTGAGTGTGGTTGGCCCATCTCAGTCTTACCGGAAGGAGAGTTGATGGTGAGGACTTCTCGGCGGAGATCCCACCCAATAGTAGCCTCTTCATTACTACCGGGCTTGCTCTTTTACTGGACACGAGTGTAAGAGTCCTGTGGATCTCCGCCTCTCTTTCTCCTCCCGAGAAAGCCGAGCTCTCCCCACCTGCATGGGCTCATGATTAACGATGGGACTGACCATGTTCTCCTCACTGGCCAACCGACCCTCTGTGCCTCCGGAAGTGCGGACAGGGCGAGTGTATCGCTCCATGCGGTTGAGGCGAGCATCTACTCGTAGAGCCAGATCAATAAGTCCGTTGAGATTCTTGGGAAGTTCCAGGATGTAGATCTCCTTTTGAACACGGTCGGCCAGTCCATGCAGGAACATATCCCACTGCGCCTCCTCGTACCACTTGCACTCTGACGCCAAGGTGGGGAACTCGATGGAATAATCAGTGACGGGACGATCACCCTGTCTGAGATCCGCGAGCAGTCTGGCAGGTTCCTTGCCCACCACCCCACGGTCGAATACTCTCTTTATTTCGGCAGCGGGTGTCTGGAACGAGGCGCAGCATGGGACTTGATTCTCTCACACCGCCGTTCTCCAATGCTGCTCGACCATAATGATGGCAGAGATGTGACGTTTCCGTGTGAATTCCCTGCTACTTGAAAACAAAGAAGATGGCGGCTGCTGCTGGCGAACAGTGGTCTTTCGAATCGGCTTTGGCCGCGACTCTGGAGGTCTTGGAGTTAAACTTTTCTTTGAGAAAAGAACAAAGAACGGCAAGTCATTCTTAAAAAAGGAAGATGTGTTCTGAGTTTTGCCGGCCGGATACGGCAAAAGTTTAATATATCAACTAGCTCCGCTGGTGGGAAAACGCATGGGACTCACTCAGCCACAACCGCTCGTTGCTCTGGTTGGTTGTAGCGCTATCCTATTGTGTGCAGAGGGAATCTGAAAGACAACTGTTTATCCCGCCCCTCCGATTGAGGCATGCCAATGGTGAGTTCCCAGACCTAACATCTTGATGTGGGTCTGGCTTGCCAGGCTAACTCTGACAACAACTGCTTCTACTACTCCTGACAACACACACAAGGTGGCGCGAGTTTCGAACCCCCTTTATCCGGAGGCGACACTCAGACCGAGCAGAACACGTAGGGTGCTTCTCAATTCTTATTTGTGCATCCTCGTTTCCTTTCCCCGCGTCTCAGCTCCACCCCCTGTAGGATACGAGTGAAGGCTGGAAGGAAAGAAAATGAGGACAGAGGAATCGAATTAAAGTTTTTTTATACATTGGAATACTTGATCCCTCGAGTGTCACTTCACAGCGTCATCAGCAGCGCTCAAAGGATCTGCCTTTGTTGTTGAAGTTTGGTTATTTAAGAAATTAGTAATAAATAATAATAAAGCAAGATACCCGGTTGAAATATGTGAGATGTGTGGTTTATATAAACTACAAAGGTAAAGTATAAATTAAAATGATTGTGAACGATGTGAAGGGGAGGAGAATGTATACGTGAAGAATGAGCACATGTATTATTTCAGACTCATCGCTGATAAAGATTATGAAAAAAGGGATTGGTGAACCAGGCGTGACTCTTGCTGTCACAGGTGACTTTCATGAGGTTTATCTTTTCTTCTGTGCATTATGTTGAATAATAATCAGAGTATGACAGCAGGACTAGATAATGTGTGTGTTGTGTTCAGATCTTCAGGTGGAGTCTCCTGAGAGAGTGACAGAAGGACATTCAGTCCGTCTGACATGTAAAAGCATGAAACCCACCCAAATAATATATAATTCCGATATATTTATTTATCGGTTTAAACCAAAGGTTAGACTCGATATATTGTTCCTTACAACTTACCAAAGATCCAGTGATCATGGATATTGACATGCCGCTAGGAATCCTGTGTGCCTGATTTTTTGTCGGTGTTTATTTAAAAACATCCCTTTATGCAGAATATACAATGGTAAATATTTAATGGATGTGTTGTCAAAACAGTATATAACAATACAATATATGGGTATGATTTTACCCCATAATTCAGCATACTGGCACAAAATGATAACTTTAAATCCTCCTTTCTCTGCCCGGATCCAGTTGTTTCTGTGAATTGCAGCGATTAATTTGCTCCTCTGTTCTGTAGTTTTCAGCAGTCTGTAGAAATATACCTTAGATTTCTTGTCAAATCCAGTTGTAGAATCAATCTAAAACTTATAAATATCACTAAACTAAAAATCTAAAAGAAAAAGAAGAAGAGGAAGATAGTGATGAAGAGGAAGAAGAAGAAGAGGAGGAATGCACGATGAGCAGACATGGCCACAAATACATCAAAAAGTGGTTTGTTATACTTCCTCATCAAATATTTAAAAAATAAAATACAAAAAAACAGGTGTGAGAAATGTATTTAATTAAAATACAAGAAATTTGTCATTTTATAAATACAAGAATACAGAATATAATATTTACATGGAATTATTGAATAAGTGACATTGACAACTCTATTGACAATATAGCTTCAAGAGGTGGGTAATAAGACCAAATCTGACTTCATGATAATGCTATATATATATATATATATATATATATATATATATATATATATATATATATATATATATATATATATATATATATATATATAAGCAATAATTATAAAGCAAAGAGTCGTTAAGTTTTTCAGGTAAAGTATAGGTCTATTTAACAGTAGCATTCAAGTCAGAAATAATACAGAAATTGAACAATAAAATCCAAAACAGAACACTGCTTCACTGTATGAGCTAAAGGTGATTCTTATTATAGCTGCTTATTAAGTGATTCATTCATTCAGTGATTTCATTCAAAAGAAAGAAAACCGAAAAAGACAAACTAAATGAGCAAGTGATATGAATGGAGTTGGACACATGCAGATAAAGCTTTCGACTTATACTTAAATATATTAGTATTCTCCAAACAAAGAAATGCAAATATTGTGAAACATAAAATGGGGTTTAAAAAGATATGTACATTTCTGAAATACATAACTTATACAGTTACCTCTGATAACAGATCACTCTAAATTGTACTGTGGACTCATGCATTTTCTCTAAAGCTGCTTTGAAATTATATGTATTGTGAAAAGCGCTATACAAATAAATGTGAATTGAAATTGAATTGAATTCAGTCACACCTGACCTTGACCAATGACATATTGGAGTACATATCAGTAACCAGCATTCTAGTTCATAGTTCCTGGCCACCAGAGACTGTTAAACAAGTCACAAGGACTGAACCCTAAACATTGTCTGTAAATACAGCAGAGCTAACTGAAGTCGGGGAGGCAACATTTAGACAGTATAATCTTGTAAATGTAAAAGGTGATACCCATGTGGCTGTTGCACGTATGTCTGATAGGGAGATTCCACGAAGTGGGAACAGCACACGAAGAATAGCACTTCACAAACGTTGGAACTGGGTGACCTACCAAGTGGTAAGCATTGGAAACGGTGTCTATCCCCCAATGAGATTGAGCCGTTGCTTAGACAAGGATGCACCTCTCCGACAGGGACCAAAATGGATAAACAACTATCCGTTGGTGTGCCATGACGCTGTTGTTGACACATATCACAACAATGCTTGAGCTGGACAGTGCTGGATTAGGAGCATCATCAGAAGGGCAAATCACAGAATAGTGAGCAAACCGTGTTGACACCTTAGGCTAAAAATCTGTGTTTGGGCAAAGCATGATTATCCTCTTGTCACCACCAAATGCATTGTGGAATGACTGCAGCTCACTGACCCTCTTGGCTGATGTTATGGCCAAAAGAAAGGCAGTCTTTGTAGAAAGATACTAATATGAGCTTGTTCGAGAGGCTCGTAAGAGACGCTGAACACCAGCTATGAAGTACCATTAGTCATAGATAAATAAAGTGAAAGCATCAAGTGGGCTAAAGAGTTCCAGGTCATCGGTATATCTGCATTTTGGGTTGGAACATCAAAGATTCTGTTTGAGGGCTTCATCAGGGGATTCTGCAACGGAAGGTATACAGTTCTCCACTGGAGGCATGTTACCAAGACCCATCTCCTGTGCACCGGCCATTGCCGCCAAAGTACGTGCCACCCGGTTCAGTCCAGCTGCTGGGGATGGACAAAATCCAGAAACAAATACATCCATAAAGTTGGGGCAAACCGGCATTAAGAAATTATCTGGCCGAGAAACTGGACGGCTCACAAGGTTTGAAGGACCTAGAACTGGGAAATGTGGGTCCAGAGGTCGAGCCCTCAATACTATGGGACTACTGAGACTGGGACAATAAAGATGATGTGTCTTCCAATAAGGAATATTGACCTTGCTCAGGCTCAACCAAGGAGTCCAAAGCAGCCAGCGAGACAGTATCCATATCCTCTTGAGAAAAGCTAACGGATGGTTCATGGCAAGGTAACGGAGAAGTAGGCATGCATGTCTCCCTACCATCAACTTCTTTACTGGAACATCACCCGCCGGTAAAGAGTTTCTGGACTGTACTAACCATCTCTGGCATTTGGAACAATGAAATAGAATAAAAAATTCAATAAACATATGGATAAAACCAAATATGTGCACACTGATGTTTAGAGCTACACAAAGAGCACTTTAAAAAATTTGCGTCTCTGTCTTCAGGGAGGATGGTCACACAAATTAAGTTTCTCTTGGGTGTCCAGATTTTGTGTCTCTGAGAAAAAATAAATATATATAGGCCTATGGGAAATGTTTAACTTCGTGATGGAGAGTGAAGAATTTGGTTCTGAAGTTCACAGCCGGGCAGAAAATCCTAAAAGACGCTGTCAAACAGACGCATTGACCGCATGATATTCTCATCCTCAAATTAACAGAAAAGAAAGAAGAGTAATTAGCAAGAGTCACATTTTCCTGTGGGATATTACAGAAAGCAGATTTAACAACTAAACTGGGTAAGTTATCCCCGAGTAAGCTGTATACCGCAGCTTTCAGTACCCAGAACTGGGGGAACTTTCAGGGTATGTTAGTAATCAACAACACATAACCATGACAGTCTCATTCTTTTTTTTTTTGCTTTTGTTTTCATTCTGTTCCCTGTTTCGGTTTGGTATTTAGTTCTGTTTGCTAGTAAGTTTTCATAGTTACTCATTAGTATTATACCTGTTCTTAGTTTTGTTGATTACTTTGTGTGTATTTAAGCTCTAAGTTTTCTCTATTCATGGTTCAGTGTCGTGTTAGTTTTCTGTATACATTTGGTCTATTTATAAAAATAAAAAAAAGCTATTTAGTGTGATACATAGGCTTGCCACAGTATACAGTTATACTGATTATGAGGTAAAGGGACAATGTCTGCTGCTTAATGATCTCAGGATTAATGTCATGGTAAGTTAAACTTGCTTTCTGCAATTCTCCCTTGAAGTATTTTATGTCTGAATTTGTTTGTATTGCATTCGGATAACAGTAATCAGTGATAGAGACTAACTTTTTGACATGACTCCATGAACTCCTCAATGGTGACCACTCCATCACGGTTTCTGTCCATTTTCTGGGAAAAAAATGATCAAGTTCAGGATGACTTCGAGCCTTGAAGTCTTACATTTCCAGTCATGCATTTAGCGCAAATGCAGTTCGTCAAAGTCATCATCTTACAATTGCTTAATTCACTATTCTATAAATGGTTCTATATAGAAGCTTAAAGGGTTCTCTCAGGCGCTTCATAAATAGAACCTTTTAGCGGTTCCCATCAGGGGATCATTTTATGGATTTAGTTTCAGTTAATTTTAATTTTAAGTCTTTTTTTATTTTGATTACATTTTATGAATTAAACAATTTGTTAACATACTTTATCACCGGAGAGAATTAAAACAACCTTTTAAACATGAAAGTATTATGCAATCATTTAAGAATTTTTTCCTTTAATATAACCTTTTGGCATAAAGGGTTCTTTAAAATAAGTCAAGAAACCAGGGGTTCTATATAGATGTCAGGGTTATGTTCAGTTGTCCTGTGTTTTATGTATGTTTCCTTTTTTCTAGTTTTCCAGCTTGTGTTAATTACCATGTTTGTTGCCTTGGTTACTGATTCAGTTACACCTGTGGTTCATTTCATTGAGATGTGTATTTAAGCCTTGTGTTCCCCTTCGAGGGAACTCGCACTGTGTCGCCGTCGTGACGACACTAGGGGAATGCCCCCAGCGTAGTGCGTCCGAAGCATGAATGAAATCTGTCCAATCCTGATTGGTGCTGCGTCATGACGTAGTAGATGACGGCATAACCGGAAAATACAAAGGGACGCCCAGCACACACACACATTAGCTTTTTTGCTCTTCAGCTAAAGCGCTCTGTGTGATCTGTTCGTCCTATTTATTGTTGTTTGTCCCATATATATTTGCAGTGACATCAAGCACAATATATAAGATGTCTAGCGAGCAATTTAGACAGTGTGTGCATCCGTGTCCGCGCTACATTACGGGCACGGACACACACCAGCTGTGTGTGTATTGTCTGGGCACGCAGCACGCTAGAGTGGCTCTCGAGGGAGCCACTTGTAGCGAGTGTGAGAAGCTGCCGCTCAGGGCTTTGCGCTCGCGGCTGGCCGTGTTTGATTCAAGCGGCCAGGCTCGCGAGCCTCGCGGTTCTGGGCCCGCGGTTGCCGAGGCAGCGCGACGCCGCAAATCGTGGGGCTCGCAGATGGATCTCTCAGGGGGACACGGGACTGCTACGGCATCTTCCCGGTCCTCGTCTGAGGATTCAGAGGTTCTCCCGCCAGTGCGGAAGCCCGCGAAGCGGCTTCTTCCCGCGAGGCGGAGGACCCGATGTTTCAGTTATCAGGATCTGAGTCAGATCATTTAAACATTGAGGTGGGTGATGTGGACATTGATCAGCCACTTCACGCGCCTGCTCAAGAGGAGCTAGTGGAGGTTTTGACCCGCGCTGTGGCCAAACTAAGAATTGATTGGCCACAAGAAGAATTGCAGATCCAGCAACGAAGCAAACTGGATGAGAAATTTTTTAAGCGCAGGTCTCAACCTCCACGCCGGGGCCTTCCGTTTTTTCCTGACTTGCACAATGAGTTGGTGTGTTTGGTGTGTGTGTAGAGGCATTTATGGTTGAATTTGTCGGGGATGAAGGAGAGAGAAAAACAATTTCTCCTAGACTCCCCAATTTCACCGTCTGGCCTCTTCGGCGGCGCGGTTGATACCGTCGTCGGGAGGTTTCAGGAGGTTAAAAAACAGTCGGCGGCCTTACAGCAATACCTCCCTCGCCGTTCTGGCTCCTCGAGGAAGGCTGCCTCTAAAGGGCAGCCTCGGCCGCCTGCCGGCTCCTCGCATCGACAGGTGCAAAAAGAGAGTGTCGCCTCCCGCGCCCCTCCCGAGGGAGCTTGGCAAAGGAGGGACAACCGAAGTTCAACGGTGTGGTCTGGACAGTGGTCGGCCCAGAGCAGGTTCGGGTTATGGAACAGGAGGCTCAATCCCTGTTGGTCAAGGAGGCCATAGAATGTGTTCCTCTGCCAGACAGGGAGTCCGGGTTCTACAGCCGGTACTTCATAGTTCCCAAGAAGGATGGCGGGTTGCGTCCAATAATAGATCTCAGGCACTTCAATCGGTCCCTGAGGAGATTCAGGTTCAAGATGCTCACAATTCCAGCCATCGTGAGTCAGATCCAGGTCGAGGACTGGTTCATCACGATAGATCTGAAGGACGCATACTTCCACATTTCCATCCTTCCATGTCACAGGAAGTTCCTGAGGTTCGCTTTCGGGGGCGAAGCGTACCAATATCGGGTTCTTCCGTTCGGCCTAGCTCTCGCACTTTTACAAAATGCATGGATGCAGCTCTAGCACCCCTGAGGCTCGAGGGCGTCAGGGTGCTCAATTACATCGACGACTGGCTGATTCTGGCCCACATCAATTGCCTGGAAATGCTGGCGGTCTACAAAGCTCTGAGGAGTTTTTTCCCGGACCTCCGCGGCCACCATGTCCTGATACGCTCGGACAACACTTCTGTAGTCGCGTATCTGAATCATCAGGGGGGTCTGAGGTCGCGCCCTCTATGCAGATTGGCACACCAGATCCTTCTGTGGTCCCAGGGGAAACTGTCGTCTCTCAGAGCAATGTATGTCCCCGGGATCCAAAATCAGGGAGCAGACGTCCTGTCGAGGCAGGGGCTGAGGCCCGGTGAGTGGCGACTCCACCCCGACGTGGTGGAGGCCATGTGCGTGAGATTCGGCCCAGGGGAAGTGGATCTGTTCGCGTCTCAAGAGACGTCCCACTGTCCACTGTGGTTCTCTCTCAGGTATCCAGCTCCGCTTGGGCTGGACGCTATGACCCAGACGTGGCCGAGGCTGCGTCTGTACGCATTTCCCCCGATTGCTCTGCTCCCGGGAGTCTTGGAGCGGGTCCGCCGGGAAGGGATCAGCCTACTTTTAGTAGCACCCTGCTGGCCAACCCGGATATGGTTCTCGGACATTGTAGCACTGCTAGACGGCCTCCCGTGGCAGGTCCCTCTGAGGAGGGATCTGCTGTCTCAGGCAGGGGCCACAATATTTCACCCCCGGCCAGAGCTGTGGAACCTCTGGGTCTGGCCCCTGAGGGGGCTCGGTACCTAGAGGCTGGCCTGTCAGCAGATGTTGTCGAGACCCTACTCAGCTCCAGGGCTCCTTCCACCAGGAGACTGTACAGCCTAAAGTGGAATGTGTTTTCCACTTGGTGTAGAGAGCGTGAGGTGGACCCAGTTAACTGCCCAGTGGCTTCAGTGCTGGAGTTCCTCCAAGATCGTTTCTCCGCCGGTCTTACCCCGTCCACACTTAAGGTGTATGTGGCTGCCATTGCGGCTTTCCACTCGCCTATAGGTGCTGGGCCCTTGGGAAAGCACCATATGGTTGTACGTTTCCTCCATGGGGCTCGGAGGATGAGGCCTGCGGCTCACTCCAGAGTCCCAACTTGGGACCTGGCGGTAGTTCTTGAAGGGTTGGCTGAGGCCCCCTTTGAACCACTGGAGTCGGCTGAGGCAAAGAACCTGACTTTCAAGGTGGCCTTTCTCCTTGCCATCACCTCTCTGAGGAGGGTGGGGGATCTCCAGGCCTTGGCTATAACGCCAACTTGCCTGGAGTTTGCCCCTGGCGGTGTCAAGGCCATCTTGCATCCTAGACCGGGCTATGTGCCCAAGGTGCCGTCTAGTGTGGCACGGTCGGTGGTTCTTCAGGCCTTCCATCCTCTACCTCATGGGACGGCGGAAGAGGGGAGACTTCACCTGCTCTGCCCAGTCAGAGCTCTAAGGGTTTATTTGGAGAAGTCTTCTCAGTGGAGGAAGTCAGACCAGTTGTTGGTGTGCTTTGGTTCACCCAAGAAAGGGCTGCCTGCATCTAAACAGACAATCAGCAATTGGATTGTCCAGGCTATAGCCACGGCTTATCAGGTGCGCAATTTGCCTTCACCTATGGCCGTGAGGGCACATTCCACCAGGAGCATGGCCTCCTCGCTGGCCCTCCTTTCTGGCGTCTCGCTTCAGGAGATCTGCGAGGCGGCCGGGTGGGCTACCCCGCACACCTTCATACGTTTCTACAGTCTGCAACTCCCTGTGACGCCTGGCGCCAGAGTGCTCGCGTCCTAAGTGTGCCTGGTCTTCCAGCTTCACACTAGGGCGGGCGTGATTACAGTGTGGCATAGTGGGCATTTCGTTCCCCTAGTGTCGTCACGACGACGACGCAGTGCGAGTTCCCTCGAAGGGGAACGTCTCGGGTTACGACTGTTACCCTATTTCCCGAGAAGGGAATGAGACACTGCAAGAGACACTACAGTCGTAACCCGAGACGTTTCTTTCAGTTCTTTGTCAGTTCTCGTTCCGATATAGCCTACCCCGGTGGTTCTGTTCTTGTGCCCTGAGTTTTTGGTTTTTCTTTGTTTGATAAAAACAGTATACAGCTGCGCTTAGATCGTTTCCTCCCATTTTATTTCAACCGGACTGTGACAGAAGAACTGATCAAATATGGATCTAGCAGCAGATCATATCCTCCTCTTCTCGAAGGGGAACCAGTCCCTAGAGAGGCACACTTGGAGTTTGAGGGGATGAAGTGGAGCCCTACCCCCTCTACTGTGGCAGAGGAAGATTTAGTGATTTTACCGGTTGACTGAGAGTGAGTGTATCCTGCCTGACTTGTCACCCTGCACTGAACCTGTTACAGCACCGAGTTAATGGAGTCTGTGTTCCCGCCCTGCCTCCCACTTCCACCTCCTGGGACTCTGTCAAGTCAACCTACTGAGAAATGTCTGCCTGTTCCATATTCGCTAAGATGGACATTACTAAGAGGTCTGCCTGTTCGGTGTCGGCTAAGAGTTTAATTCCTGAGAGATTTGTCTGTCCTGTTTCTACCTAGAGTTATTCGTGAAATTCCTGTCCGCACTGCCCAGTCCTTCAGCCCTTCCATCACTGTCTCCTCTCAGCCCTTCTGCTCCTTCCATGCTGGCTCTGCCTCCCGCCTGGATCTGCCCTGGGCTCGCCAGTGTTTGCCAGTCCAGCCCTAGAGTGTCGACCCACTAGTTCTCGTCACTCCACCTCGGCCTGTCGACCAGTCGGCTCCACCTTGGCTCCACCCAGGACCATCATCCCTACAACTCCACCGGCATTCCTTGTCCCTCTGGCTTCACCTTGGTCAGTTGTCGCTTAACCTGCGCCATGGACTTCATGTCCCTCTACCGCTTAGGCTCCGGCGGGCTACTCCTTCCCTTCAGCTCCGCATTGGTCCTCATTTCCCCCCGCCATTATCTCAGTCCTCAGGCACCCTGCAGTCAGTCGTCCCCCTGGTTTCAGCTTCTAAGCCTCCACTATGGCTCCTCCCCCCCTTGACTCCACTGTGGGTCTGCATCCTGGTCCTCCTGCTGGATATTCCGCCCTGGCTCCTCCCACATTCTTCTCCAACTTAGCCCTGCCTGTCCTATGTGCCTGCTCTGTGTCCCCCACCTAAGCACCCTCATGCCCTCCTCTGTTAGACTCCTCTAACACGCCTTCTTAATTCTTATTGAACTTCCTGTGTGTTTGAGTTTACCTGAAAGAAGTGTTCCACATGTTCTCTGGGAATATCGTCATGCATGGATGGATACACGTACTTCCCCATCATATCATAAATCGACTTCATGATTTTCATCATCTCCTGAGAGACCGAAACCACATACACACAGATATTTTTACACGGGTCTTTCTATACGCGCCAATGCGATATATTCATGTAAATACTGATGACCCCATCAACAAACCCCTTTTGTGATGAATCCATCTTTATCATTGTCATAGAAATTAAATGCCCAATTTAGCCGGTCATACATTGACCCTCTAAGGATGAGTGACAGTCCAGCAACAAATTCCTGTAAAATAAACAACAACAGAAGAAGAAAAATAAATCAACTGAATATATAAATCTTTACTAGAGAGTGTTGTAGGTTCTTCAAATGTTCTTTGTCTCTCTTAGTTGAGTTCATGGAGAGTTTTCTACCAGCTGGTGGTCTGAATCAAGTGTGAAGACAAACAGGACCAGGACTGAAAACCACTGGTCTAGAAAGAAAACCTGGCTCTCAAATGTTCACATTATCATGCCAGTACCTCAAACGTAAGGCTACAGCTTACCTGAAAACTCAAACAGCCATTCTTGTTAGTATCAAATGCCTCGAATAGGAAATGTGCATAATTGCTTGAATCTGAGAGAGAGAGAGAGAGAGAGAGAGAGAGAGAGAGAAAGAGAGAGGGGGGGGGGAGAATTTGAATAAAAAAAATACTCTGCCTACTATTAAAAGACTATCATTTGGGTCCAAGCAGTTTGGAAAAAGGAAGGAAACAACCAAAACTGGCAAGGTTTTAAAAAACAAAACAATTCTAGTTACACACAAGTTGACACACAATGATACATGCTAAAAACATCACATGCATATTCCCTGGTCATACATGTAATATGAACAGTACAAATGGCTTAGGAGGAGAAGGATTTTTGAGTCAAGGAGTTTTTTTATAGATTACAATGGAATCAGAGATATGCATTGTGTTGGACCTCATTCAATGATAATAATTTTGATTCTAGCACATATTTTTATGAAGATATACTTATTTATTGATCGATCCAAGTATCGATTATTGATCGATACTTATTTTGTCGATCCAAGATGGCGCCGCAGACGGCTGCCTCGGTGTGGAGCTCTCCAGCTATTGTGTTGTTTTTTTTCGTTTGTTCTGCGTTTAGTCATTCTTTTCCTATCAGTTTCACCAAAGACGAACTACTGGACATTAGGAAACACACACCAGATAACTTTTCTACAGTTTTTGATTATTCGGACGTCTTGCAGGACATTCTCGTCGGAGGGGCAGCATTGTTGTTCAAACGCGCGGTCAGACGTAAACGCGGGAAGCGCGCCGCAAAATACAGACAGCACGTTACATGTCCCACCAGAGACAGTAATATACTGGACCACTGTTACACCACAATAAAAAATGTGTATCACTCCGTCTCACGAGCAGCTTTGGGGATCTCTGATCACTGTTTGGTTCATCTCATACCGACCTACAGGCAGAAACTGAAATCAGCTAAACCTGTAATAAGGACTGTAAAAAGATGGACTAATGAAGCAGAGCAGAATCTAGAGGCCTGCTTTGATTGCACTGATTGGACTGTTTTTGAAGCTGCTACCAACGATCTGGATGAGCTCACAGATACTGTAACATCATATAAAAGTTTCTGTGAGGATACATGCATTCCTACCAGGACATTCTTATCATTTACTAATGATAAACCATGGTCTACTGGGAAACTCAAACACCTTCGTCATGCCAAAGAGGATGCCTACAGAAGTGGGGATAAAATCTTGTATAACCAGGCCAGAAACAGACTGACAAAGGAGATCAGAGTTGCTAAAAGAAGCTACTCTGCTAAACTGAAAAAACAGTTTTCAGCCAACGACCCATCATCAGTCTGGAATGGCCTGAGGAACATCACCAACTACAAGTCACCATCCCCCCGATCTGTGGACAATCAACACCTGGCTGATGATTTAAACTCATTTTATTGCAGGTTTGAAAAGCCCTCATTCACACCACACACCAGGTCTGATCTGCACTTCACACATTCACCATCACCTCCTGCACTCCCACTCCCCCCTCCTGCCATCCAACCTCAGCTTAAGGTCTGTGTGGAGGACGTGAGCAGAGTCTTCAAAAAACAGAAGACTAGGAAAGCCTCAGGCCCAGACGGCATCTCATCTGCTTGTTTAAAAGCCTGCGCTGACCAACTGGCCCCGGTCTTCACGCAGATCTACAATAGATCATTGGAGCAGTGTGAAGTTCCCTGCTGCTTCAAACGATCCACTATAATTCCTGTCCCCAAAAAAAACAAAATCACTGGACTTAATGACTACAGACCTGTCGCTCTCACGTCTGTAGTCATGAAGTCGTTTGAAAGACTGGTGTTGGCCCACCTGAAGGACATCACTGGACCCTTGCTGGATCCCTTTCAGTTTGCTTACAGAGCAAACAGGTCTGTGGATGATGCAGTCAACATGGGACTGCATTATATCCT
The DNA here is from genome assembly GCF_051911475.1 of Siphateles boraxobius. Lineage (NCBI taxonomy): Eukaryota > Metazoa > Chordata > Actinopteri > Cypriniformes > Leuciscidae > Siphateles > Siphateles boraxobius. The sequence continues at coordinate 34,828,829 of NW_027508799.1, read as the reverse complement.
GCAACATCTCGACAGACCAGGGACTTATGCAAGGATCCTCTTTGTGGACTTCAGTTCGGCCTTCAATACCATCATGCCTGATCTTCTCACAGCCAAACTGACCCAGCTCTCCATACCATCCTCGATCTGTCAGTGGATCACCAGCTTCCTGACGGACCGGCAGCAGCGAGTGAGACTGGGGAAACTCACATCCAGGACTCTCACCACCAGCACTGGCGCACCCCAAGGGTGCGTTCTCTCCCCACTGCTCTTCTCCCTTCTCTGCTCTTCTACTAATGACTGCACTTCTAAAGACCCCACTGTCAAGCTCCTGAAATTTGCCGACGACACCACTGTCGTCGGTCTCATCCGAAACGGTGACAAGTCTGCTTACAGACTGGAGGTTGAACAGCTGGCTGTCTGGTGCAGTTATAACAACCTTGAGCTGAACACGCTCAAAACAGTGGAGATGATCGTGGACTTCAGGAGGAACAGCCCAGCACTCCCCCCACTCACCATCATGAACAGCACTGTGGAAGCAGTGGAGTCATTCAGGTTCCTGGGCACTTCCATCTCTCAGGACCTGAAGTGGGATAATCACATTGACTCCATTGTGAAAAAGGCCCAGCAGAGACTGTACTTCCTTCGCCAGCTGAGGAAGTTCAACCTGCCACAGGATCTGCTGATTCAGTTCTACTCAGCCGTCATTGAGTCTGTCTTATGCACTTCCATCACTGTCTGGTTTGGTTCAGCTACCAAATCAGACATCAGGAGACTACAACGGACAGTCCGGACTGCGGAGAGGATTATTGGTGCCCCCCTGCCAAACATCCAGGACCTGTACTCTTCCAGAGTGAGGAAGAGAGCAGGTAAAATCATCACAGACTCCACTCACCCTGGACACCTCCTGTTTGAACTGTTACCGTCAAGACGGCGACTCAGATCACTGGCCACAAGAACATCTCGGCACAGGAACAGTTTCTTCCCACAGGCCATTTCCCTTCTGAACAGTTAACACTCCTCCCAAGGCATATGCCTTAAGTGCAATACTCCTACTGTTTAGTGCAATACCCTACAACTCAGGTGATACTTATATGTAGATTTATTTATTCATAATATTCAAAACACTGTAATATATGTTCATAATCTGTAAATTCTCATATATTTATTTTTTTATTTTTTATTCTTAGAATTTGTAGTATTATGTTTCTTGTTGTATTTGTATTTGTATATGTCCACTGGAAGCCTCAGTACCAAAACAAATTCCTTGTGTGTGCAAGCACACTTGGAAATAAAGCTCTTTCTGATTCTAATTATTGTTTGCACATGATTAGTGAACCCTCCAGCCAAGTTTGAGATCTTTGTGATTTACATTTTTTACTCCAAACACATTTTTGGGAAGTAAAACAATAATGAAAATTCAAGCAAAAATGTGACGTCGGAGCTTGGAGCCCTAAAAATCAGAGCCAGGGAGTCTAGACCTTCAGGTAGATGATCAGGTTTATGTTCTGTTTCCAGGGTGACTGATTATGCCATTGTTTGTTGCTATGGTTACTGATTGCTTTGCGCGCCTGTTTCTTAGGGGAGTTTACACCATGACGTAATTATAATTATTATGATATTCCAACTTGTAAAAAGCATTTACGTCCTCATAGAACTCATAATTGCAGCTTGTTAACTGGGAATTTTCAGAGAGCTCCTACTTGTACCATGTGACCGCTGCATCACCAGATTCAGTTGCCCAGTGATCGTGTTCATTGAAACACATAGTTTCCAGGATGTGAAAAGCTCCAAGTAAAATGTCACGTGTTGTCATCTCGAAATTATGGTAATGACAGCATGATGTGCGCGCAGCACTTGTGTTTAGTTTTTAGCCCTTGGTTTAGTTCTCCTCACTGTCTGGTATAGTCTTTACTTTAGCACTTACTTTTTAGGCTGAAAAGCCTTTGTTTTATAAATAAAAGTAAATCTGCTGCAATTGTGATCCTCTGCTCCTTCCTGGCCTGCACTGTGACATTCATTGATTGTCATAAATATAGGCATTAATTTATAATTCATTAAAATAAAAAAGATTACCATTTATATTTTTAAGAATATACTATTTTTACTTTATATTATTAAGAAAAATATTAATATATAGAGATATAATCAGAAGGTATATTGGAGCAATGCTGTCTCACCTCCCTGTGGGAAGAACTGAGAGTAAATGAGTTTAAAGATGTCCTCGTTCACCACTCCACTGGGACATTCCTGAAACGCACAACAGTTCCTAACATAAACATGAATTAAGAATAAAATCGAAACGTAGACCAAATAGTAACAATTATTTGTTCCATATGATGGTGATATTCCCAGCTGAAGTACTGGCTTTCCACCTTATATTATTTTAGTAGAGGAAAACTCACATTTTTGAAGGCCCTGTAGAGGAACTGCAGCTCTGTCTTGCTGAATCTGGTCTCTTCCTGTAGCATTTCCAGACCTTCAGGTCGATGGCAAACAAAGGAAATTTCGATCTCATCCTCTTTGCTCTCTGTAAGAAAAACACACACACATATATATATATATATATATATATATATATATATTATTCTTGTAGTGTGGTGCTTAATACTTTTGTGATAAATCACACTTACTTTCAAAATATGCAAAGTAATTCATGTAAAAAACATAATAACTATTATTTTAGACTCTGATGCCGCGCTTCTTGCTGCCAGCTGGTGGCGCTATGACTGTGAACCACAATAACAACATCCATGTGATCAGCCCTCATGAGCACTCTCGGTCCATTCCCCGTGCACTACACTCTCTCTTGATGGAGATAAGGTTTTCCTTAAGCCTAATTTCCTTCATGCCGAAATGCTTCCCTGCGTTCACATCGGAGGTGCTAGAGCAGTCTGCTTTTCACCCTACACGTAGCATCGAAGGCTGAATGCCCTGTGAAACACAAGTTTCATGTCCTGCCTGTACACAGCAGTTATGTGTGTGCGTCAGTATGGCGGGTTCATGATTATGGGATGTGTCAGGCTCCGCCCCTTTGGGTGACAGTCTTCCTCTGGCTTACAGAACCTCTCTGTGAGTCTATTGGGCGATCGGGAAGCTGTCCATGTCTCTCGCATAGGGTGAATTCGAACACAAGATGATGAGAAAGAAAACAATAGGTTACTGACGTAACCCCTGTTTTCTGAAACATCGAATGGAGAGATCCACCAGCTTTGTCCCGCTTGCCACACGAGAAGCGAATATACTTAGTGGAGAATAGCAGCGCTTGCAGGCATTATATGCCCTCAGGTAAGGGGGCGGGGCCTGACCTGGCATTGGCTGCGCGCTTCTGTCTGTCTAGCCAGACTTGGTGCAATTGGATGCTTCTGCAGAGGTCAGGTACGGATGCCCTGCCCATAGGTGGATCTCTCCACTCGATGTTTCAGAGAACCAGGGCTACGACAGTAACCTATTGTTTTAGGACGTTACAAAATAAACTGCGCCGGAATAGACTTTACAGGCGAAAACACTTTTCAGACTGGATGGAGATATCCAGCTTTATGAATGAATGAATGAGGCATTTATACAGCGCTTTCATATGTCTACTGTAGGCCTACACCCAAAGCGCTTTACAATCATACCAGGGAATCTCTCCTCAACCACCACCAGTGGTTATATATATATATATATATATATATATTATATCTGAGGAAATCACGAGATCCGGCCAAATGATTTGATACAGAATGATGCACTAACGTAACGTAAAATGTATCCAGAATGTATTTACGGGGAAGAGCGAGTGCGGTTACTTTTAAGTGTTCTCGGCCCAGGTGGCGTTGCCTAAAGACGAGCACAAAAACACTTAAGCTTCGAGTCATAATGCCACATAAAGTTTGGACCAGGATTGTGGTGCGACTCCGGCGGAGTCTGTGTGCTCGTCGATAGGCAACGCCATGGTAATGCATGTTGGTAGATTAGCACCTGTAGAGTTTCCTTTTGTTGAAAGCCCAGATAAAAGCAAAAAGCTAATTTTGTTTCGATCCATGTCTGAGGCAGTTCGACTTCACAAACACATTTCTTTACATACACACACACACACACACTACCACTACTACTACTACTATTACTGACCTGACCATTTGAATGATAGTGTATCACAGTTTCCACAATAATTATAACATTGATAAAATCATGAATGTTTCTTGAGCATCAAATCATCATACTATACTGATTTCTGAAGGATCATGTGACACTGAAGACTGGAGTAATGATGCTGAAATCCAGCTTTGATCACAGGAATAAATTACACTTTACTATATATTCACATAGAAAACAGATGATTTACATTAGAATGATATTTCACTGTTTTTACGTTTTTTGAGCTTTGATGAGCAGAAGAGAGTCTTTCGAAAATATTAATAGATCTTAATTATTCCAAACTTCTGTGTACAGAGAACAAATATAGGCTTTAAACGTTTGTGCTTTTTTAAAGCCAATAATTTGACAACTTAACATTTATTTACAAAAGCACCACATTGATATAAGTGAAAAACATGCTTAAAATATGATTAACATCAGAGCTGGAGCTCAGTGTGGATCAGTCTCGAGTCGTGTCCCGTTCCCATCATCCCTACTCTCCTGTGACCTCAAGACACGGTAAAAAGCAAAGAGCACATATACAAGATTCAGACACTCACCTCCTCCACGAAACCAGCAGTACAGAGGGAAGAAGGAGAGCAGCATCAACACATACAGCGTTCCTCCTTTCTCCTCCGGCAGCAGAAGATCGAGACCTCTGTGTTCCTGTGCCATGCTTTACTGAAGCTGTGTGTGTGTGTGTGTGTGTGTGTGTGTGTGTGTGTGTGTGTGTGTGTGTGTGTGTGTGTGTGTGTGTGTGTGTGTGTGTGTGTGTGTGTGTGTGTGTGTGTGTGTGTGTGTGTGTGTGTGTGTGTGTGTGTGTGTGAGGTTTGAGCGACCTCCCTCCCACACACTCCGACCACTTTCCACTGCTCTTTCTTTACACTTCATGACGGTTTATAGAGCAACAAAAGCCTGCATAAGTAATTCATCACTGTTTTGAAAGGGCCTGTTTTCACAGTCACACAGGGTGGGAAAGTACAGTTGACACGTAGGCCATTATTATTGGCTCTTTTCCACCTGATTATGTGTAAACATTGCCTAGTTCCACTGGGAAATACTCAAAACCAGTCGCCATCCCAGCATGCATCAAAATAACTCTTAGTATGGCATGTATATTTTCTAATGAAAATTTAAAAAATCAATAAAACTGTTCAGTGTTCACACAGCAGCAGAATACAGTCGCCAGTCTGTTATTGAGTCCTTAATACAACTACATTCACACACAGTTCGGTTATTTACTGGAGAACTGAACTAAAACAGATGTGGGAAAGGCAATATAAAAGTGTCCCGCTCCCAAAACCGGCGAGTCGGGACACACTCCTTCAGCCAAACCAAACACTGTCATAAACACACACATTTCAAAAGGTTTGTTGAATGCCTCTTTTACAGAGTCTAAGGTGTTTCGTGTGATCTCAAAAAGACGTATGATTCAGTGAGAAGTCATGTATGATTCTGTACGCCGCTGCATGAACTGATCATTACGTTTCTGAGTATCTTATCCTCCTCAAGACAACAGCCAGAAACTCCAGATTTGACTTCATCGTTGTTTAACCTCAGGTTGTGTTCGGGTCATAATGACATGGAGAGGATTTTCCCGTACCTGAAAATGCTAGTAAATGATATTGTATTGGTCTAAAATTTACTGACTTTAGTCTAACAACGTCCCAACTGTTTTTTTATACTTTTTTGTTTTTCCCCCACATGTAACACTTGTGATGTTCTCACTTATAAATCTCTTGTTATGCTACATCATCACCAATTATTGGATTCAATCTTTTAGCCAACTTGTTTTCTTTCAGTTAGAGCCGTTTTTATATTTCTTTTTGGAATTTATCAATCGTAGGCCTTATTTATCTCAGTGCTTTAATGTTTAACCAGGAAATCTGTTTTGAAATGCTTTTATTATGCACAAAATGGCACAAAACACACTTGTGATGTTCCCTGTTAAAGAATGACTGGCCTACAAAAACATTGCTTATAAATCACGTTATGCTTTTTATCAGCAAACATTGATCTGAGCTTATATTGTTCAAAAAATGGCCGCCCATTTAGAACGAATGGGGGAGTCGAAAATCAGAAAAACAATTAGTGTTCAGGAGTGTGTTCATCATGTTCAGGAATGTGTTCATGTTCAGGAGTGTGTTCATGTTCATCATGTTCAGGAGTGTGTTCATCATGTTCAGGAGTGTGTTCATCATGTTCAGGAGTGTGTTCATGTTCATCATGTTCAGGAGTGTGTTCATGTTCATCATGTTCAGAGTGTGTTCATCATGTTCAGGAATGTGTTCATGTTCAGGAGTGTGTTCATGTTCATCATGTTCAGGAGTGTGTTCATCATGTTCAGGAGTGTGTTCATCATGTTCAGGAGTGTGTTCATGTTCATCATGTTCAGGAGTGTGTTCATGTTCATCATGTTCAGAGTGTGTTCATCATGTTCAGGAGTGAGTTCATGTTCAGGAGTGTGTTCAACATGTTCAGGAGTGTGTTCATCATGTTCAGGAGTGAGTTCATGTTCAGGAGTGTGTTCATGTTCATCATGTTCAGGAGTGTGTTCATCATGTTCAGGAGTGTGTTCATCATGTTCAGGAGTGTGTTCATCATGTTCAGGAGTGTGTTCATCATGTTCAGGAGTGTGTTCATCATGTTCAGGAGTGTGTTCATCATGTTCCGGAGTGTGTTCAGAGTGTGTTCATCATGTTCAGAGTGTGTTCATCATGTTCAGAGTGTGTTCATCATGTTCAGGAGTGTGTTCATCATGTTCAGGAGTGTGTTCATCATGTTCCGGAGTGTGTTCAGGAGTGTGTTCATCATGTTCAGAGTGTGTTCATCATGTTCAGAGTGTGTTCATCATGTTCAGGAGTGTGTTCATCATGTTCAGGAGTGTGTTCATCATGTTCAGGAGTGTGTTCATGTTCATCATGTTCAGGAGTGTGTTCATGTTCATCATGTTCAGAGTGTGTTCATCATGTTCAGGAGTGAGTTCATGTTCAGGAGTGTGTTCATCATGTTCAGGAGTGTGTTCATCATGTTCAGGAGTGAGTTCATGTTCAGGAGTGTGTTCATGTTCATCATGTTCAGGAGTGTGTTCATCATGTTCAGGAGTGTGTTCATCATGTTCAGGAGTGTGTTCATCATGTTCAGGAGTGTGTTCATCATGTTCAGAGTGTGTTCATCATGTTCAGGAGTGTGTTCATCATGTTCAGGAGTGTGTTCATCATGTTCAGGAGTGTGTTCATCATGTTCAGAGTGTGTTCATCATGTTCAGGAGTGTGTTCATCATGTTCAGGAGTGTGTTCATCATGTTCAGGAGTGAGTTCATGTTCAGGAGTGTGTTCATGTTCATCATGTTCAGGAGTGTGTTCATCATGTTCAGGAGTGTGTTCATCATGTTCAGGAGTGTGTTCATCATGTTCAGGAGTGTGTTCATCATGTTCAGAGTGTGTTCATCATGTTCAGGAGTGTGTTCATCATGTTCAGGAGTGTGTTCATCTTCAGGAGTGTGTTCATGTTCAGGAGTGTGTTCATGTTCAGGGTTGTGTTCAGAGTGTGTTCATGTTCAGAGTGTGTTCATCATGTTCCGGAGTGTGTTCAGAGTGTGTTCGTCATGTTCAGAGTGTGTTCATCATGTTCAGGAGTGTGTTCATGTTCAGGAGTGTGTTCATGTTCAGAGTGTGTTCATCATGTTCCGGAGTGTGTTCAGAGTGTGTTCATGTTCAGAGTGTGTTCATCATGTTCCGGAGTGTGTTCAGAGTGTGTTCATGTTCAGAGTGTGTTCATCATGTTCAGAGTGTGTTCATCATGTTCAGGAGTGTGTTCATCATGTTCAGGAGTGTGTTCATCATGTTCAGGGGTGTGTTCATCATGTTCAGGGGTGTGTTCATGTTCAGGAGTGTGTTCATGTTCAGAGTGTGTTCATCATGTTCAGAGTGTGTTCATCATGTTCAGGAGTGTGTTCATCATGTTCACGAGTATGTTCATCATGTTCAGGAGTGTGTTCATCATGTTCAGGAGTGTGTTCAGAGTGTGTTCATGTTCAGAGTGTGTTCATCATGTTCCGGAGTGTGTTCAGAGTGTGTTCATGTTCAGACTGTGTTCATCATGTTCAGGAGTGTGTTCATCATGTTCAGGAGTGTGTTCATCGTGTTCAGGAGTATGTTCATCATGTTCCGGAGTGTGTTCATCATGTTCAGGAGTGTGTGTTCATCATGTTCAGGAGTGTGTTCAGAGTGTCTTCATCATGTTCCGGAGTGTGTTCAGAGTGTGTTCATGTTCAGAGTGTGTTCTTCATGTTCAGAGTGTGTTCTTCATGTTCAGAGTGTGTTCATCATGTTCAGGAGTGTGTTCATCATGTTCAGGAGTGTGTTCATCATGTTCAGGAGTGTGTTCATCATGTTCAGGAGTGTGTAAATCATGTTCAGGAGTGTGTTCATCATGTTCAGGAGTGTGTTCATCATGTTCCGGAGTGTGTTCAGAGTGTGTTCATGTTCAGAGTGCGTTCATAATGTTCAGAGTGTGAAAAGGTAAGTTGTACATAGAACTGGGCTCCTGCAGGAGCAGAAAAGATAATGCTGCTGCGGCGGAGGATCAAGTTTGGATGGAGAAATGGAGCTTCTGCGGGAGCGTAGTAGGTTATGCTGTAGTGTAAAGACTTGGTTCTGACTTTCTTTTGAATTATCCGATGAGCCATTTGGCTGGAGAACGAGCTCCTGATGGGAAGGAAGAGATGATGCTGCTGCGGTGTTGGAACCAAACTTGCTTTCAACTTGCTTTCCAAGCTATCTGAAAGGCGAGTTGGACAGAGAGCTGAGCTCCTGCGGGAGCGGAAGAGATGGTACTGCTGTGGCAGTGGAGCAAGTTGGAATTGGGAAACGTAGCTCCTGGGGGAGCGGAGTAGATGACATTGCAACGGAAGTGGAACCCAAACTTGCTTTCCAGCGGCATAAAGGTGGATTGGAGGAAAAAACTGAGCTCCAGCGGGAGCATGAGAGAACATCTCTGCTGCGGCAGTAGGGGAAATTTCCAGATAAAATTGAATAGCCTCTATTTTAGTGTTTTGAATATTTTTCTGATCTTTTCACAGGGCATATAGTGCGGGAGTGGGCACCGCCGCAGTAGTTGCAGACGTGCAGGTAACGGCAACGTTGTCTTGAGCATCCCCCAGGAGTTAAAATTATGGCAGACTTGGTCATGAGATTTGGAGATGGGTTTAAAATCTTTGGATGGTGAGTCGAAATGTACTGGTCGTGGGATGTAACTGGTATATTTTCCCTGGGATGCAACTGGGCAAGGGGGAGATGAAGGGTTAACCAGATGACAGCTTATGGTGGAGTGAGCGAGTGATCTGCATACTGCACAAGAGATGTTGCAGTAGCCCAGGAACACTCTGGAGGTCTGTTTCCAGTGCACCCCAGTAAGGGCACTGGTTCCATTGAGCAACGCTGACGGCGCATTTAGCTGAGAATAGTTTATGGTATGTAAAGAAATGAGACCCTCCGTAAGATAACGCGAGCCCAGCTATTATCGCGAGATATATATATTTTTTTTTTTAACTGAAAAATCCCCTACTTCTATTTGGCAATCTGAAGTGGATTGAGGAAGTAAAGATAGCAGGGAAGATAAATCAATGTCTGCAACTGAGAGGATTTGTGTTCTGATGTTGTTGGCTACTGGGGTTGGTTCCAAGGCTGTAGCGTTTGGAGGGAGACCCGCGCTCGCTGGACGGGAGAGAGTAAAGATAAGTACATAGTACATCCGCTGGGAGACCCATGCTCGCTGGACGGAAGAGAAAACGCAAGTGCTCTACCGGAAAAGTTCTCACTGCGTTCGCTGCGAGACCAAATGCTCGCTGGACAAAAAGAGAAAACAGGAAAGAGGAACATGATTACTCGACCTGGAGATTTTCACTGCGTCCGCTGTGAGACCAAATGCTCGCTGGACGGAAAGAGAGAGAGACCCCCGGTGGACGACCCAGGGGGTTTTAATCAATGAGGGTTTGGTGGGCTTTTTTAATGTGGAACCGGTTGGTCCTGATATAGCTTTGGAAAGCATCTGAGGACCATCTTCCGAGAGCTTGGATCTGCTGTTGGGTGTCTGTACGAGTGTCACTTCACTCGTACAGAACACACAGCTACACACTTCACTCGTACAGAACACACAGCTACACACTTCACTCGTACAGAACACACAGCTACACACTTCACTCGTACAGAACAAACAGCTACACACTTCACTCGTACAGAACGCACAGCTACACACTTCACTCGTACAGAACACACAGCTAAACCCTTCACTCGTACAGAACACACAGCTACACACTTCACTCGTACAGAACACACAGCTACACACTTCACTCGTACACAGCTACACACTTCACTCGTACAGAACACACAGCTACACACTTCACTCGTACAGAACAAACAGCTACACACTTCACTCGTACAGAACGCACAGCTACACACTTCACTCGTACAGAACACACAGCTAAACCCTTCACTCGTACAGAACACACAGCTACACACTTCACTCGTACAGAACACACAGCTACACACTTCACTCGTACACAGCTACACACTTCACTCGTACAGAACACACAGCTACACACTTCACTCGTACAGAACGCACAGCTACACACTTCACTCGTACACAGCTACACACTTCACTCGTACAGAACACACAGCTACACACTTCACTCGTACAGAACGCACAGCTACACACTTCACTCGTACACAGCTACACACTTCACTCGTACAGAACACACAGCTACACACTTCACTCGGACAGAACACACAGCTACACACTTCACTCGTACAGAACACACAGCTACACACTTCACTCGTACAGAACACACAGCTAAACACTTCACTCGTACAGAACACACAGCTACACACTTCACTCGTACAGAACACACAGCTACACACTTCACTCGTACACAGCTACACACTTCACTCGTACAGAACACACAGCTACACACTTCACTCGGACAGAACACACAGCTACACACTTCACTCGTACAGAACACACAGCTACACACTTCACTCGTACACAGCTACACACTTCACTCGTACAGAACACACAGAACACACAGCTACACACTTCACTCGTACAGAACACACAGCTACACACTTCTGTCGTACTGAACACACAGCTACACACTTCACTCGTACTGAACACACAGCTACACACTTCACTCGTACACAGCTACACACTTCACTCGTACAGAACACACAGCTACACACTTCACTCGTACAGAACGCACAGCTACACACTTCACTCGTACACAGCTACACACTTCACTCGTACAGAACACACAGCTACACACTTCACTCGTACAGAACACACAGCTACACACTTCACTCGTACAGAACACACAGCTACATACTTCACTCGTACAGAACACACAGCTACACACTTCACTCGAACAGAACACACAGCTACACACTTCACTCGTACAGAACACACAGCTACACACTTCACTCGTACAGAACACACAGCTACACACTTCACTCGTACAGAACACACAGCTACACACTTCACTCGTACAGAACACACAGCTACACACTTCACTCGTACAGAACACACAGCTACACACTTCACTCGTACAGAACGCACAGCTACACACTTCACTCGTACAGAACGCACAGCTACACATTTCACTTGTACAGAACGCACAGCTACACACTTCACTTGTACAGAACGCACAGCTACACACTTCACTCGTACAGAACACACAGATACACACTTCACTCGTACAGAACACACAGCTACACACTTCACTCGTACAGAACACACAGATACACACTTCACTCGTACAGAACACACAGCTACACACTTCACTCGTACAGAACACACAGCTACACACTTGACTTCACTCATACAGAACACACAGCTACACACTTCACTCGTACAGAACACACAGCTACACACTTCACTCGTACAGAACACACTTCACTCGTACACAGCTACACACTTCACTCGTACAGAACACACAGCTACACACTTCACTCGTACAGAACACACAGCTACATACTTCACTCGTACAGAACACACAGCTACACACTTCACTCGTACAGAACAAACAGCTACACACTTCACTCGTACAGAACACACAGCTACACACTTCACTCGTACAGAACACACAGATACACACTTCACTCGTACAGAACACACAGCTACACACTTCACTCGTACAGAACACACAGCTACACACTTGACTTCACTCATACAGAACACACAGCTACACACTTCACTCGTACAGAACACACAGCTACACACTTCACTCGTACAGAACACACTTCACTCGTACAGAACACACAGCTACATACTTCACTCGTACAGAACACACAGCTACACACTTCACTCGTACAGAACAAACAGCTACACACTTCACTCGTACAGAACACACAGCTACACACTTCACTCGTACAGAACACACAGCTACACACTTCACTCGTACAAAACACACAGCTACACACTTCACTCATACAGAACACACAGCTACACACTTCACTCGTACAGAACACACAGCTACACACTTCACTCGTACAGAACACACAGCTACACACTTCACTCGTACAGAACAAACAGCTACACACTTCACTCGTACAGAACACACAGCTACACACTTCACTCGTACAGAACACACAGATACACACTTCACTCGTACAGAACACACAGCTACACACTTGACTTCACTCGTACAGAACGCACAGCTACACACTTCATTCGTACAGAACACACAGCTACACACTTCACTCGTACAGAACGCACAGCTACACACTTCACTCGTACAGAACACACAGCTACACACTTCACTCGTACAGAACACACAGCTACACACTTCACTCGTACAGAACAAACAGCTACACACTTCACTCGTACAGAACACACAGCTACACACTTCACTCGTACAGAACACACAGATACACACTTCACTCGTACAGAACACACAGATACACACTTCACTCGTACAGAACACACAGATTCACACTTCACTCGTACAGAACACACAGCTACACACTTCACTCGTACAGAACACACAGCTACACACTTCACTCGTACAGAACAAACAGCTACACACTTCACTCGTACAGAACACACAGCTACACACTTCACTCGTACAGAACACACAGATACACACTTCACTCGTACAGAACACACAGCTACACACTTCACTCGTACAGAACACACAGATACACACTTCACTCGTACAGAACACACAGCTACACACTTCACTCGTACAGAACACACAGCTACACACTTCACTCGAACAGAACACACAGCTACACACTTCACTCGTACAGAACAAACAGCTACACACTTCACTCGTACAGAACACACAGCTACACACTTCACTCGTACAGAACACACAGCTACACACTTCACTCGTACAGAACACACAGATACACACTTCACTCGTACAGAACACACAGATACACACTTCACTCGAACAGAACACACAGCTACACACTTCACTCGTACAGAACACACAGCTACACACTTCACTCGTACAGAACACACAGCTACACACTTCACTCGTACAGAACACACAGCTACACACTTCACTCGTACAGAACACACAGCTACACACTTCACTCGTACAGAACAAACAGCTACACACTTCACTCGTACAGAACACACAGCTACACACTTCACTCGTACAGAACACACAGATACACACTTCACTCGTACAGAACAAACAGCTACACACTTCACTCGTACAGAACACACAGATACACACTTCACTCGTACAGAACACACAGATACACACTTCACTCGTACAGAACACACAGATACACACTTCACTCGTACAGAACACACAGCTACACACTTCACTCGTACAGAACGCACAGCTACACACTTCACTCGTACAGAACACACAGCTACACACTTCACTCGTACAGAACACACAGCTACACACTTCACTCGTACAGAACGCACAGCTACACACTTCACTCGTACAGAACGCACAGCTACACACTTCACTCGTACAGAACACACAGCTACACACTTCACTCGTACAGAACGCACAGCTACACACTTCACTCGTACAGAACGCACAGCTACACACTTCACTCGTACAGAACACACAGCTACACACTTCACTCGTACAGAACACACAGCTACACACTTCACTCGTACAGAACACACAGCTACACACTTCACTCGTACAGAACACACAGCTACACACTTGACTTCACTCGTACAGAACGCACAGCTACACACTTCACTCGTACAGAACGCACAGCTACACACTTCACTCGTACAGAACGCACAGCTACACACTTCACTCGTACAGAACACACAGCTACACACTTCACTCGTACAGAACACACAGCTACACACTTGACTTCACTCATACAGAACACACAGCTACACACTTCATTCGTACAGAACACACAGCTACACACTTCACTCATACAGAACGCACAGCTACACACTTCACTCGTACAGAACACACAGCTACACACTTCACTCATACAGAACACACAGCTACACACTTCACTCATACAGAACACACAGCTACACACTTCACTCGTACAGAACACACAGCTACACACTTGACTTCACTCGTACAGAACGCACAGCTACACACTTCATTCGTACAGAACACACAGCTACACACTTCACTCGTACAGAACGCACAGCTACACACTTCACTCGTACAGAACAAACAGCTACACACTTCACTCGTACAGAACACACAGCTACACACTTCACTCGTACAGAACACACAGATACACACTTCACTCGTACAGAACACACAGCTACACACTTCACTCGTACAGAACGCACAGCTACACACTTCACTCGTACAGAACACACAGCTACACACTTCACTCGTACAGAACACACAGCTACACACTTGACTTCACTCATACAGAACACACAGCTACACACTTCACTCGTACAGAACACACAGCTACACACTTCACTCGTACAGAACACACTTCACTCGTACAGAACACACAGCTACACACTTCACTCGTACAGAACACACAGCTACACACTTCACTCGTACAGAACACACTTCACTCGTACAGAACACACAGCTACACACTTCACTCGTACAGAACACACAGCTACATACTTCACTCGTACAGAACACACAGCTAAACACTTCATTCGTACAGAACACACAGCTACACACTTCACTCGTACAGAACAAACAGCTACACACTTCACTCGTACAGAACAAACAGCTACACACTTCATTCGTACAGAACAAACAGCTACACACTTCACTCGTACAGAACACACAGCTACACACTTCACTCGTACAGAACACACAGATACACACTTCACTCGTACAGAACAAACAGCTACACACTTCACTCATACAGAAAACACAAAAACACACTTAACTCGTACAGAACACACAGCTACACACTTCACTCGTACAGAACACACAGCTACACACTTAACTCGTACAGAACACACAGCTACACACTTCACTCATACAGAACACACAGCTACATACTTCACTCATACAGAACACACAACTACACACTTCACTCGTACAGAACACACAGCTACACACTTCACTCGTACAGAACACACAGCTACACACTTCACTCATACAGAACACACAGCTACATACTTCACTCATACAGAACACACAACTACACACTTCACTCGTACAGAACACACAGATACACACTTCACTCGTACAGAACACACAGCTACACACTTCACTCGTACAGAACACACAGCTACACACTTCACTCGTACAGAACACACAGATACACACTTCACTCGTACAGAACAAACAGCTACACACTTCACTCATACAGAAAACACACTTAACTCGTACAGAACACACAGCTACACACTTCACTCGTACAGAACACACAGCTACACACTTAACTCGTACAGAACACACAGCTACACACTTCACTCATACAGAACACACAGCTACATACTTCACTCATACAGAACACACAACTACACACTTCACTCGTACAGAACACACAGCTACACACTTCACTCGTACAGAACACACAGCTACACACTTCACTCGTACAGAACACACAGCTACACACTTCACTCATACAGAACACACAGCTACACACTTAACTCGTACAGAACACACAGCTACACACTTCACTCGTACAGAACACACAGCTACACACTTAACTCGTACAGAACACACAGCTACACACTTCACTCATACAGAACACACAGCTACATACTTCACTCATACAGAACACACAACTACACACTTCACTCGTACAGAACACACAGCTACACACTTCACTCGTACAGAACACACAGCTACACACTTCACTCATACAGAACACACAGCTACATACTTCACTCATACAGAACACACAACTACACACTTCACTCGTACAGAACACACAGCTACACACTTCACTCGTACAGAACACACAGCTACACACTTCACTCATACAGAACACACAGCTACATACTTCACTCATACAGAACACACAACTACACACTTCACTCGTACAGAACACACAGATACACACTTCACTCGTACAGAACACACAGCTACACACTTAACTCGTACAGAACACACAGCTACACACTTCACTCATACAGAACACACAGCTACACACTTCACTCATACAGAACACACAACTACACACTTCACTCGTACAGAACACACAGCTACACACTTCACTCGTACAGAACACACAGCTACACACTTCACTCGTACAGAACACACAGCTACACACTTCACTCGTACAGAACACACAGCTACACACTTCACTCATACAGAACACACAGCTACATACTTCACTCATACAGAACACACAACTACACACTTCACTCGTACAGAACACACAGATACACACTTCACTCATACAGAACACACAACTACACACTTCACTCGTACAGAACACACAGCTACACACTTCACTCGTACAGAACACACAGCTACACACTTCACTCGTACAGAACACACAGCTACACACTTCACTCGTACAGAACACACAGCTACACACTTCACTCATACAGAACACACAACTACACACTTCACTCATACAGAACACACAGCTACACACTTCACTCATACAGAACACACAACTACACACTTCACTCGTACAGAACACACAGCTACACACTTCACTCGTACAGAACACACAGCTACACACTTCACTCGTACAGAACACACAGCTACACACTTCACTCGTACAGAACACACAGCTACACACTTCACTCATACAGAACACACAGCTACATACTTCACTCATACAGAACACACAACTACACACTTCACTCGTACAGAACACACAGCTACACACTTCACTCGTACAGAACACACAACTACACACTTCACTCGTACAGAACACACAGCTACACACTTCACTCATACAGAACACACAGCTACATACTTCACTCATACAGAACACACAGCTACACACTTCACTCGTACAGAACACACAGCTACATACTTCACTCATACAGAACACACAGCTACACACTTCACTCGTACAGAACACACAGCTAAACCCTTCACTCGTACAGAACACACAGCTACACACTTCACTCATACAGAACACACAGCTACATACTTCACTCATACAGAACACACAGCTACATACTTCACTCATACAGAACACACAACTACACACTTCACTCGTACAGAACACACAGCTACACACTTCACTCATACAGAACACACAGCTACATACTTCACTCATACAGAACACACAGCTACACACTTCACTCGTACAGAACACACAGCTACACACTTCACTCGTACAGAACACACAGCTACACACTTCACTCATACAGAACACACAGCTACATACTTCACTCATACAGAACACACAACTACACACTTCACTCGTACAGAACACACAGCTACACACTTCACTCATACAGAACACACAGCTACATACTTCACTCATACAGAACACACAGCTACATACTTCACTCATACAGAACACACAGCTACATACTTCACTCATACAGAACACACAGCTACACACTTCACTCGTACAGAACACACAGCTACATACTTCACTCATACAGAACACACAACTACACACTTCACTCGTACAGAACACACAGCTACACACTTCACTCGTACAGAACACACAGCTACACACTTCACTCGTACAGAACACACAGCTACACACTTCACTCGTACAGAACACACAGCTACACACTTCACTCGTACAGAACACACAGCTACACACTTCACTCGTACAGAACACACAGCTACACACTTCACTCGTACAGAACACACAGCTACACACTTCACTCGTACAGAACGCACAGCTACACACTTCACTCGTACAGAACGCACAGCTACACACTTCACTCATGAAAACTGTTCAGTGGCTTTTTATTCTTTGATCACATTAAACCTCCAGCTGGTTTGTCAAATAACAGAGTCTGAAGATGTACAAAAACAGGTTTGTTTGCTGAACAGAAGAAAGGAATGCATAATAAAATCTGTCACAATATTACGTTAATCTCCAGTCTCAATGGACTTTCATAATCAAGGCAGAAATTCACTGTAATAACCTAACTTTTCCAGCATGGTTCAACAAATACATTTACATTTCAGTTGTTAAACATTTGTGCATATGAGAAAAACATCAAAATTTTGTCCAAGATTGGCTTGTCGCCAAAAATCCTTCAATAAAGCGCAGAATACAAAATACAGGCCACAATAACCTGTGAAAATATATTTTAGTGGAAAAAGTCTTGATATACAAATATAAAGTTCATTCTAATCTGCTAATTCTATTCAATCATATTGTGAAAAGAGACAGAAAGAATGAATATCACAGTAACATCCAACAGGACTGAAGTAGAAGCGTGATGAAGAGTTTCACTAGCGATGATGATGATAATGATGAAGAGTTTCACTAGCGCTGATGATGATAATGATGAAGAGTTTCACTAGCGATGATGATGATAATGATGAAGAGTTTCACTAGCGCTGATGATGATGAAGAGTTTCACTAGCGCTGATGATGATAATGATGAAGAGTTTCACTAGCGCTGATGATGATAATGATGAAGAGTTTCACTAGCGCTGATGATGATAATGATGAAGAGTTTCACTAGCGATGATGATGATAATGATGAAGAGTTTCACTAGCGCTGATGATGATGATGATGGGTTTCACTAGCGCTGATGATGATAATGATGAAGAGTTTCACTAGCGATGATGATGATAATGATGAAGAGTTTCACTAGCGCTGATGATGATAATGATGAAGAGTTTCACTAGCGATGATGATGATAATGATGAAGAGTTTCACTAGCGCTGATGATGATGATGATGAAGAGTTTCACTAGCGCTGATGATGATAATGATGAAGAGTTTCACTAGCGCTGATGATGATAATGATGAAGAGTTTCACTAGCGCTGATGATGATAATGATGATGAGTTTCACTAGCGCTGATGATGATGATGATGATGAAGAGTTTCACTAGCGCTGATGATTATGATGATGAAGAGTTTCACTAGCGCTGATGATGATGAGTTTCACTAGCGCTGATGATGATGATGATGAAGAGTTTCACTAGCGCTGATGATGATAAAGAGTTTCACTAGCGCTGATGATGATGAAGAGTTTCACTAGCGCTGATGATGATGATGAAGAGTTTCACTAGCGCTGATGATGATGATGAGTTTCACTAGCGCTGATGATGATGATGATGAAGAGTTTCACTAGCGCTGATGATGATGAAGAGTTTCACTAGCGCTGATGATGATGATGATGATGAAGAGTTTCACTAGCGCTGATGATGATGAAGAGTTTCACTAGCGCTGATGATGATGATGATGAAGAGTTTCACTAGCGCTGATGATGATGAAGAGTTTCACTAGCGCTGATGATGATGATGATGATGAAGAGTTTCACTAGCGCTGATGATGATGAAGAGTTTCACTAGCGCTGATGATGATGATGAAGAGTTTCACTAGCGCTGATGATGATGATGAAGAGTTTCACTAGCGCTGATGATGATGATGATGAAGAGTTTCACTAGCGCTGATGATGATCATGAAGAGTTTCACTAGCGCTGATGATGATGATGATGGGTTTCACTAGCGCTGATGATGATGATGAAGAGTTTCACTAGCGCTGATGATGATCATGAAGAGTTTCACTAGCGCTGATGATGATGATGATGAAGAGTTTCACTAGCGCTGATGATGATGAAGAGTTTCACTAGCGCTGATGATGATGATGATGATGAAGAGTTTCACTAGCGCTGATGATGATGATGAAGAGTTTCACTAGCGCTGATGATGATGATGAAGAGTTTCACTAGCGCTGATGATGATCATGAAGAGTTTCACTAGCGCTGATGATGATGATGATGAGTTTCACTAGCGCTGATGATGAAGAGTTTCACTAGCGCTGATGATGATGATGAAGAGTTTCACTAGCGCTGATGATGATGAAGAGGTTAGCGCTGATGATCATGAAGAGTTTCACTAGCGCTGATGATGATGAGTTTCACTAGCGCTGATGATGATGATGAAGAGTTTCACTAGCGCTGATGATGATGAAGAGGTTCAATAGTGCTGATGATGATGAAGAGTTTCACTAGCGCTGATGATGATGATGAAGAGTTTCACTAGCGCTGATGATGATGATGAAGAGTTTCACTAGCGCTGATGATGATGAAGAGTTTCACTAGCGCTGATGATGATGATGAAGAGTTTCACTAGCGCTGATGATGATGATGAAGAGTTTCACTAGCGCTGATGATGATGATGATTGAAGTCTTCGCTCATTTACGCCAGACTCCTGTGGCGAGGTTTGATTCTTGGATACAACTGTTGAGGAAGAAAAGAAAACGATTATGATACACACAGACAGTGTTTCTTTGGCTTTAGCATGTCAGTTAGAAATATCAATTATAGGTTCACAAATACTGCATGCATATTTTGCAATTCAGGCTTTAATGAAGCGACACCAAAGGTAAATGGAGTAGACCACAGCGCATAGCAAACGTTTCTGTATTTTTGCAGACTTTTGTCTGATGAATGTTGTAAACTTCATCAATTATGAAACTAATTCAAACTGCTGTAAATCAGCTCTAAAGAGACTGTCATTATTCAGCTCATTTTGATTTTGCCAATATTCTGAATTATGGGGTAAAATCATACCCTATCGCTGCGGCACCATCCTCCCCGCTTCTCAGTGTTGATCTGCAAGATTTGTGCAAACGCGCTGCAGGGAAACAAAATATTCTGTGGCCGACCGTGGTAGCAGAGACTGCAGAGTCTCACTATGAGGGTAAGAGGCTGCCGAGTTTTCCAGAGCTCCTGGAGGAGGTTGCGGTTACGTGGAAGGACAAGCCAAGGAGGATCCGCTCTCCAAGGATCCGAGGGGATGGAGAAGGAAGGCCTTCTCCGAATGCTCCCCACAGAGCCATCAGTTGCCTCGCACTTGCAACCGAAGCGCACGGCAGCTGCAAATCCGACGTTGCCATCTAAAGCGGACCGATTCCAGATGAGCATGAAGGAATGTGTTTATAAAGCAGTCATGCTCTCTGTCAGGGCCATAAACGCAATCTCTCTGCTGACCGCATACCAAGCGGAGCTGCAAGACGAAGCATCTACCATGCCAGGTCACACACACTGGGAAGAGATCTGTGTTGTCACGGATCTCTCTCTGCGTCTGGGAAAGCCATGTCCACAATGGTTATCCAGGAGAGAGGACGATGGCTTAATCTGGCTAATCTCTCCTACAGAGAATAAGAAGCCATCCTGGATGGTCCGGTAATTGCAGAGGGCATTTTCGGCTCAGCTCTGGCACTGATGCAAAAGAGATGTGAAGAGAAAAAGAGGGATGATGAGGCCTTGCAACTCTGCACCACCTCCGCCACCCCGACAGACCTTCGCACAAGCGACGGCCCGCCCATCCCCTAACTTTCGCATTGCGAGACGGCATAGGCTGACCGTGAATGCAGCGGGTCAGAGCGGAGTCCAGGAACAGAAATCTGCCTGGCCTAGGAAGAACTGTCCTCCTGCAGCAGCTCAGAGCTCCTCATCCCCATCTTCAGGGAGCGAGGAGGAGGAAGACAGTTTGACGGGGTCTTCCCCAGGGAAGGGAGTCAACAGCCCCCCAGCTTGCTATCTCCCGACCCTCAGTCGCTCAGCGTTCGACAAGTCACAAGTTTTACAGTTCCCAGATGTTCTGTAGGGAAAACAGCGCCCGGTTGGGTCAGGGGAAGCAGAGCGGTGAAAAGAAAAAGAGACGGTGCAGTGGTGCACACCCACCCACTAGTCAAAAGCACTTTTCATGTTCAAAATTAAAAGATTTCACTGTACCCTCAGAGAATGTTGCAAAACATAAATGTTTTTGCTCAAAGAACAGATTATAACGTGTCCTCGGGAAGCTATCAATCCCTTGGAGGTGATGAGCCACTCTGACTCTGCCCAAGCGCTAAAAGCCCACGCATGCACAGTACAGACCACAAACTCGTTCTCGACTCAGCCACTCGATGGCACCAGAAAGCTGTGAATAAACAATTGGTGTGCCCCTTCCCCCCCACATTTCAAAGGGATAATTCATTGATAGGTGCGGGGAGA
This sequence comes from Siphateles boraxobius, assembly GCF_051911475.1. Classification (NCBI taxonomy): domain Eukaryota; kingdom Metazoa; phylum Chordata; class Actinopteri; order Cypriniformes; family Leuciscidae; genus Siphateles; species Siphateles boraxobius. Next base: position 34,806,191 of record NW_027508799.1, on the reverse strand, counting down.
GTTAAAGCATGTTCTTCAGGAAGAAATTTACTTTGCTCAGATGGGACCACTCTTATCGCCCTTTTCTTAAACAAAGCCACAGTGGGTTTTACTCGAGATAATTTGTCATCCCAAAGAAAGGAACTCGTGCCCTTCGTCCCATATTAGATCTGCGTGCACTGAACAAATACTTAAAGTACAAGGTCAGAATGCTCACTCATTCTACACTCCTAAAACTGGTGCAGCCAGACGATTGGTTTACATCAATTGACCTGAAAGACGCATATTTTCACAAAGATATATCCACCCCACAGGAAATTCCTGAGGTTTGCTTTCCTTGGAGTGACATACGAATATCTACCCTTTCTACCCTTTGGCATGTCTCTCAGCCCAAGAGTATTTATAAAATGTACAGAAGCATCCCTGACCCCACTCAGGGAGAAAGGCATTCGCTACTTACATACACGACTGGTTGGTGACAGCTCAGTCAGAGCGAGAAGCAGAGATCTCACAATCATTCTTCTGGGACATATACAAAAACTGGGCTTACAATTAAACACCGAAAAGAGTGTTTTGATTCCCACACAGTCTATAACATATCTGGGGCTGTCACTGGAGTGGGTGACCTCCAGAGTGTGACAGTCAGAGGACAGGGTGGGGAAATTCACCCAAAGCCTGGGCGAATTTCAGAGGGGGAAAAGGGTCTCTTTCTGCACATGCCTCAGGCTATTGGGACTGATGGCCTCAGCCCTGATAGTTATTCTCCTAGGCAGACTGTTTATGAGGGTATTTCAGCGCTGGGCAGCGTCTCTGAGGCTGGACCCATTACGCCACTCCCGAAGGAGAGTGAGAGTGACGTCAGAGACGGTCTTGGCACTGCGCCAGTGGAGTCACCCAACCTTTCTAGTTCAAGGGGTATCCATAGGCGTTGTTCAAGCCAGAAATGTCATAACGACGGACGCGTCATTGTCAGGTTGGGGGGCATTCACGAGGGCAGGATAGTGAATGGAAGATGGGGTCATCATCTGACCAATCTTCACATAAACTATCTGGAAATGCTGGCCGTGTTTCTAACGTTGAAACATTTTCTCCCTTAACTGAAAGGGCATCATGTTCTCGTGAGAACGGACAACACTACAGTTGTGGGTTATATAAATCAACAGGGAGGCCTCAGATCACTTCTCTTGCACATGCTGGCACGCAAACTGATTTTGTGGAGCAATGCCAATCTTTTATCCCTGAGAGCGACGCACGTACAGTGTGTCACGAACCAAGGTGCAAATCTGCTGTCCAGCGGCAATCCCCTTTACGAAGAGTGGAAATTGAACAAGTAAGTGGTAGAACAGATTTGGTAAATATACGGCAGAGCAACAGTGGGCCTGTACACGTCCCGTGACAATGCTCAGTGTCCTCTGTTTTTCTCCCTGAAAGATCAGAGCGCGCCTCTGGGGATCGATGCACTAGCGCACGAATGGCCCCGTACTCTTCTTTACGCATCCCCACCGATAGCGTTTATATCCCCAACACTCTACAGAGTGAGGGAGGAGGGCAGACCCGTGGTCTCTCCCGTTACGCAGAGATGTATTGTCACAGGCAGGGGGGAGATCTTTCATCCCCACCCAGAACACCTGGCACTATGAGTGGTTCAATTTGAATTTGGGCTGTCTTGATAACTGCAATACTGTAATACCACGCTACTGAGAAGCCAACCGCCGAAGAATGCAAGTAACCGCAGCAACCGCGATATTCGCGTGTTTTCTTTTTTCATGAGGCTATACCCTTCTTGTTTTGAACTTCATGCATGTGTATTGAATGTTAAATAAGTTAAATGATGTCACTACTAGCCTTTTGTCTGCTGTTAGCGTCACGTCACCTCAGCTAATCCGCCTCTTTGCACATTTTTCGTTTATCCGGGAGTGACGCTGCCAAGATGGCGACGGCCGGCTCCGCCCACTTTGGGCTTCAGAAATGCTCTTCAGAAACATTACAGTCTATGGTCTCTACTCTAGCGTGGGAGAGCGTGAGTGTGTGTGGTGTCACTCACCCCCAGCAGGTTTCGGGGTGCGTACCCCTCTCTGTCGCCCATGCGCACCCACCACCACTCGGTCTCGTCCTCGTCCTCCCTGCGGCTCACGCTCATGCTGTCGCCCTCTCTGAAGCACAGCTCGTCCTCCTGCTCGCTCTCGTAGTCCCACAGGCCGTACACCACGCCTCGGTTCATGATGCCCATCTTCTCCTGCACACCTGTGAACCCACAAGAACACAGCGGTCAAACACACACACCGCTGAGGACGCTCGAGTTGAGGTCATAAGTGTCATATATAATGCTGCAGTTATTACTAGCAACAAACAATAGATTAGCCCACAGGTAATCTTTGTAATCAGGCTGGATTTGATGGGTTTTATCAAACCCTGAGTTGTGCTGGTTGTGTGGTACGGGCCTCTGAAACCGGTTATTATAGAGTCAGAGCTGTCTCCTAAATGTAAAATCTTTTAGTCTGTGCTGTTTTCTGTTGATGCATGAACAAACTTCATGAAACATTTGTTGCACACCTGCCATTCAATAATCACAATAATCTTTGTGCTTTGTTACTTTTAATATGAAGCACTTGATAAAAAAGTGTTTTCTCTGAGGCACATGTTATGAGAACATGTTACATCCAAGTGGATGCTCACAATGGTGGTGGTTGAGGAGAGACCCCGACATGATTGTGAAGCGCTTTGGGTGTACAATAGTACATATGAAAGCGCTATACAAATGCCTCAATCATTCATTCATGCAGAAAATCAAGAAAAACAACAGATTCAAACAATAAGACTAACTTTGTATATAACAATGATTTGTTTTTTGTCGATGAATGTATCCAAACAGTTGCTCACCTGTCTGATAAAACACATAATATATTAAAAGCGTCTTTTTTGTTTCCATGGTTTCTACGGAAGTAAATCCGGAATTCGAGGTTAACGCGGATATGATGTCATGGCCCGTTACACTCGTTAACACTGCTGATTTCTCTGGATTTAAACATTGTAGTCCCACAGACTAAGACTCTTATCTAGCCAAACATTTATGTAAGGAACAATTGACAACAGGCCATTGAATTATTAGAAAAATAATGCGGTGTCTCAGGTGTGCATTATTTTTCTAATAATTCAACGGCCTGAAGTCAATTATTCCGCTTATACTATAGTTACCACACCTCGAAACATTGTTAAGATGATGCATTTCAAGACATTTGTCAAGCTTTTGTCATTAAAACGCTCTTGTATGTAGGAGTAATTTCTTAAGCATCTAATCCCATGCCTCTGTTGCTAATTCCAAAACGTCATTTTAGAGTTAGTAACGGAGGGTTGAGCCACTGATAGCAGACTAATGATGGGGACACACTTACGACTCGCTGAAACATTCGAAGACTGACTGTTTCCATCGACTGTAGCAGGTCTTAAACACCGACTGTGAACACAGACTGAACGCGCTGAACACGCGTTTGGGCATGATCTGTCATATTGTCATAAGTATCAAATTACATCCATAACTGGCCTTAATAAGTGTGTTCACGGCTTTATGCAGTTATTAGGCTAATGCAGTTATTTTAGAGAGAGAGAGAGAGAGAGAGAGAGAGAGAGAGAGAGAGAGAGATGTTGCAAAAATGAGACAGAAAAACATGCGTCAATATTATTATTTATTTATTTATTCAATTCGTTTTAATTCCTTTGTTCATTCTTGTTTTCTAATATTGACAGTAGATAACCTAGTAAATGAAATACACAAAGCCCTTTTAACAAGTAGGCCTGTCAATAATTATTTATTTGTTATATTATCTGGAATAATTACGAAAACCCGTGCAGCAGGACTATCAATTCATTTGATATATTCAGTTTAATTTTCTATTTATTATAGATAGGACTATATACTAGTGATGCACAATATATCGGCCGATATGGTCAATTAGTTACACATCGGTATCGTTCCGATGTCAAAACAGGGCCGATGTGAACAGGCCGATAATCATCCCTGTGTATTTGACGTGTGTGTAGGCGGGGATGTTTGTTTATGTGCTGAAGCAGCTGCTGGAGGCGGCGGCACTCTGCCTTGTTCTGACCGACCATCAAAGTATTGTCGCGCTGGAGTTTCGGGGTTATGATGTAGCAATTAAATCACCTCAGACACACACGTAAATTACATGTTTCACAGTGATTATTACTTTTGTTAGATTATTGAATAATGGCATACTCTCGCGGGGAAATTGTTGAAAGTGGCTTTGAAACGTAAACACCAAGATCAAGGTAAGAATGACACACGACATGGGTGCATAAAAAAGATAATCTTTAAAATCCAGTAATAGCTAGCGGTAGCCTTTAGCTAGCGATGCTACTTCACAAACTAGACACAAACACACTGAAAACTACGCGAGTTGGTTGGTTGGAGCCATGTCAAACAACCGACGAGAAAGCAAATCCATTACAATGTGGAACTAATAGATATATTTCTTTAGGGACACCTAATCTGTTGCCCTACCTTGTGTGTGGCACACGCCCGTTTGAGAGAGAGAGAGAGAGAGAGAGAGAGAGAGAGAGAGAGAGAGAGAGAGAGAGAGAGAGAGAGAGTGAGTAAGAGAGAGAGAGAGAGAGAGACAGAGAGAGAGAGAGAGTGAGTAAGAGAGAGAGAGAGAGAGTGAGTAAGAGAGAGAGAGAGAGAGAGAGAGAGAGAGAGAGAGATAGAGAGTGAGTAAGAGAGAGAGAGAGAGAGAGAGAGAGAGTAAGAGAGAGAGAGAGAGAGAGTGAGTAAGAGAGAGAGAGAGAGTAAGAGAGAGAGAGAGAGAGAGAGAGAGTGAGAGAGAGAGTGAGTAAGAGAGAGAGTAAGAAAGAGAGAGAGAGAGAGTGAGTAAGAGAGAGAGAGAGAGTGAGTAAGAGAGAGAGTAAGAAAGAGAGAGAGAGAGAGAGAGAGAGAGAGAGAGTAAGAAAGAGAGAGAAAGTGAGAGAGTGAGTAAGAGAGAGAGAGATGGAGATGGTGCAGCTCAGAGAATCTGTGCTCAGACAGCAGCCGTCAGACACATGTGCAGCTCATACTGAACTCCAGCAGAACACAGAGCACTTAACACAGAGACTGTCAGCCCTCACACAGCAAATGAGACGGCTTCAGACAGAGAGGGACAGCTATCAGTGTGAGCTGACCGCACTGAGACTGCAGCTGGAGGACAGAGAACAGTCCACACTAGAGATGAGGCAGCAGCTGAGAGAGATACAGAAGGAGAGAGAGCAGCAGAGCAGTGAGATCCAGGCCCTGAGAGAGCAGCTGAGTGAGCTCCTCCTGGCCAGAGAACCAGAGCAGACCCACACAGCTCAAATACTGCCCTCCACCTCAGAGTCGCCCAACACAAGCAGTCAACACCCATCCGTCAGCGCAGAGAGACCCGACCCAGACCGCTCACAGCCATCACAGCGCCCCCTGCCAGACTCCACAGCACAGCAGCATCAGCCCTCGTCTCACAGCAGCCCAGCACCAACCAGCACAGAGGAACCTGAAATAGCCCTACTCATCGATTCAAACGGCAAATTCATCGATGTAAAGAAACTTTTCCCCCAACACAGAGCTGTTAAATTGTGGTGTCCCACCACTGACAAAGCCCTGGAGCTCCTGACAGAGTCCCAGCTAGGCCGGCCCAGCCACATCATTATCCACACGGGCACCAACGACCTGCGGAGCCAGCAGGACCGAGTGTCTGACTCCCTCAGAGCTGTCGTGGAAAAAGCTAGAAAAACTTTCCCCAGCTCAAAAATCATCCTGTCCACTCTACTCCAGAGGAGAGATTTCCATCTCAACACAATAAATAAAATAAACTCAAGCATCTCTAGACACTGTGCCCTCCTGCCCAACGTCCACTTGGCCCATCATCCAGACCTGGACACTGAATGTCTATACGACCACGTCCACCTTTATAAAAACCTGGTACATATCCTCGCAAAGAGACTCAAAGATGTCACTCTAAACCGGACCAACCAGACCAGTCCCAGGTGGAGCAGAACCAGCCCTAACCCAGCCAATCCATCGAGACACACTCCAGCAAACTACATCCCAGCCCACAGCTCATCTAGAGCCCCGAGCGGAGCACCACCCAGAGCACCACACCGAGCTACAGCACCCAGACAGGATCCCTACAGACCGAGACCGTCCTACAACATCCCCACAGCTCCAGCAGCTGAAGCCTACAGACCGAGACCGTCCTACAACAGCCCGACAGCTCCAGCAGCCGAAGCCCGTCCACAACAGTTCCCGGCCCGGCCCGGCAGACCGAGCTACGCCCAAGCTGTCAACGGAGGAGCAGACCGAGCCAACGCTGAGCTCCACGACATCCAACACATGCTGAGTATCATCTGCTCTCACCTACTAACACACAGTGGACAGTGGTAAAAAAAAAAAAAAAAAAAAAAAAAAAAAAAACCTCACCTACCTAAGTCTGTGGTATTAATGTACATTTAATATGGAATTGTTAATGTTTTGAGTTCCTATAATAACTTTACTTCCATCATTCATTGTTTTATTTTAATCTATTGTAATTTTACATCATTTCTCTTTTCTCAAAATAGCAAACATACCATACACATTATTTTAAAAGTTTATGATAAAATCACTTAGTTTTTCTACGTGGAATATTCAAGGTCTAAACTCCTCAGTCTTTGGCCTAAAAAGTAGAAATTCTGATTTTATGAAAGAACTCCAAGACCTAGATGTCATCGTCTTACAGGAAACCTGGTGTAGAGGAGATGCGTTCACTGGCTGTCCCTCAGGATACAGAGAAATAATATTACCATCAGTCAAACTCACGTCAGTCACACAAGGGAGAGACTCGGGAGGGATGATAATATGGATCAAATCTGAACTGGCCATAGAATTAATCAAAAGAGAACAGCACCACCTGTGGCTTAAGATACAAAAAGGAATGATTTCAGCATCTAAGCCTGTTTTCCTTTGTACAATTTACATTCCACCCCCCGAGTCTCCATATTTCCAAGAGGAAACTTTCCAAAATATAGAAAGAGAAATCAGCCATTTCCAGGCCCAGGGAAATGTGCTGCTTATGGGTGATTTAAACGCTAGAACAGGAGCAGAATTCGATTTCATAGAATCGCACGGGACCAGATTCATCACAGGCAATAACGACCTGTACCCTTCTTACCCCAGCAGACAAAACTGCGATCAAACCGTGAACGCTCACGGACGGCAGCTCCTGCAGCTCTGCAGAGGACTGGCTCTGTACATCGTCAACGGAAGACTGCGAGGAGACTCGCTCGGCCGATACACCTACAGCTCAGCTCTTGGTAACAGCACTGTAGATTATGCCATCACAGATCTAGACCTTTCCTCTTTGAGAGCATTCACAGTCAAACCCCTCAAACCTTTCTCAGACCACAGCCAAATCATCCTCTATTTAAAGCAATCTGAAACATCACCCAAACCAATTAGGACCCCGTATCAAATGAGCAAATTAATGTCTTTCAAATGGACTGAAAACAGTGGCACTAATTACAGCACTGCTGTTGAATCTTCAGAAATACAATCCCTCATACATTCATTCCAAATACAGGAATACCCAAAAAATCAATTCGGCATCAATCAGGAAGTACAAGATCTAAACAACATATTCTACAAAACAGCACAAAAAAGTAATTTGTCCATTGTTAAACCAAAGAAAAAATATTTAGATACAGACAAATGGTTTGATTTGGACTGTAAGGCTCTGAGAAAAAACCTCAGAAATTTATCAAATCAAAAACACAGACAACCAGATAATCCGGACCTCCGCCTTCTTTACTGTGAGGCACTAAAACAATATAAAGCCACACTCCGGCGGAAAAAAGCACAGTTTCTGCAAAACCAGTTTGAAGAAATTGAAAAATCTATAAACTCACACAAATTTTGGGATAAATGGAAATTGTTATACAAACCAAATCAAGAAGTTCTGGCGATTCAAGATGGGGAGAAGTGGAAAAAACACTTCCAAGATTTATACAGCCCAACTGAAATTCAAAATTATAAACAAAATGAAATAATTAATAAACTAGACAATTTGGAAAGATCAATTAAAGAAAATCAAAACCCTTTAGATTTCCCCATAACAATGAAAGAATTAGAAGAAAAATTAGGAGTCCTTGAGCCCAAGAAAGCCTGTGGTGTCGACAGCATCCTGAACGAGATGCTGAAACACACAGACCAAAGCTTCAAACTGGCCATGCTGAAACTGTTCAATGATGTTCTGTGTGTAGGGTTCTTCCCGGAGATCTGGAACAAGGGCCTCATCAGCCCCATCCACAAGAACGGAGACAAATTAGACCCCAACAACTACCGAGGCATCTGTGTGAACAGTAACCTGGGGAAGGTTCTCTGCAGCGTCTTAAACTCCAGACTTTTAGACTTCCTTATGAAGCACAATGCCTTGAGTAAATGCCAAATCGGCTTTCTTCCAAAATGTCGCACATCCGATCATATTTTTACACTACAAACACTAATTGACAAATATGTACATCAAAACAAAGGACACATTTTTGCTTGTTTCATTGATTTCAAGAAAGCCTTTGATTCAATCTGGCACGAAGGACTATACCTAAAACTTATCGACAGTGGAATAGGGGGGAAATTCTATGATTTGATCAAATCGATGTACACAGCCAGCCAATGCGCTGTCAAAATTGGAAACCAAAGAACCGAGTTTT
>NW_027508799.1:34767500-34792500 GCF_051911475.1 Siphateles boraxobius | reverse complement strand
TAATATGCAAAAAAGATCCCTCAAATTCTGGATGCATCTAAAATCAAGTCCCACAGAAACGCTGCATTTTAAAGCACTACAAACCCAAGAACTGAACCCCGAAAAGAGTCTCCTCAGTCAGCTGGTCCTGAGACTAACTAACCCGACTAACTCTACTAACACTAACCAGTCTCAGACCAGCACTGCGTCTCACACACACATCAGAATAAACCAAATTATCAAACAGTCTAAAAATACATATCTGGAACATTGGGATCAAGAAACCAAAACACAAAGTAAACTACAATTCTATCGAAATCTGAAATCAAATTATGAAATGGAAGAATATCTCCAGAGTGTGAGAGACACAAAGCAGAGACGGATCCTGAGCAAGTACAGGCTGAGTGAACACAGTCTAGCCATCGAGACCGGCAGACACAGAAAGAGCTGGTTACCCCGAGAGCAAAGGGTGTGTGTTCAGTGTAGGACAGGAGAGATCGAGACAGAGACACACTTCCTCCTTCACTGTCACAGATACAGTTCAGTCAGAGACCTCTACTTCAACAAACTCACTCACTTAATACAGAACTTTACAGCCATGACTGAAGTAGATCAGATAAAGATCATACTGGGAGAGGGACACACAGCAGCACTGGCTGCCAGATACGTGTGTGTATGCCACAGCCTGAGAGACAGCAGGTGAATGTGTGTGTGTGTATCTGACCTCAGTGTGTTTCCCTACTGTCCACCACAGTGACCCTCAGTAATGTGTGTGTGTGTGTGTGTATATATATATATATATATGTTAAAACACTGTGGTATCAAATGTTCACAGAAATTATAATCTGTTACACTGTTAATTTTTGCAATTAATTTAATTTGTACATTTAAATTTATGTTGTTATAATACTTTATTGTTCTTTATTATTATACGATGTATCACAAGCTTTGGCAATATTGTAATATGTACAGTCATGCCAATAAAGCAAATTGAATTGAATTGAATTGAGAGAGACAGAGAGAGAGAGAGAGAGAGACAGAGAGAGAGAGAGAGAGAGAGAGACAGAGAGAGAGAGAGAGAGACAGAGAGAGAGAGAGACAGAGAGAGAGAGAGAGAGACAGAGAGAGAGAGAGACAGAGAGAGAGAGACAGAGAGAGAGAGAGAGAGAGACAGAGAGAGAGAGAGAGAGAGAGACAGAGAGAGAGAGAGAGAGAGAGAGAGAGAGAGAGAGATTAATCACAAAGCCTATCTCTGAATAACAAAACTTTACTTCTTCCATTACACTACTGTCTCATTCTTGAGTATTTCCCTGTCATATCAGCTCAGATAAGTCTGTGTGAGCGTGTGTGTTTAAGTTTGTGGGTGCGTGTGTGTGCATGCATGAGTGTGTATGTGTGTGTTTCAGTGTATGTATGTGTGTGAGTGCATGTATGTGTGAGTGTGCGTGCATGTGTGCGTGCGTGTGTGTGCATGCATTTGTGTGTGTGTGTGTGTTTCTCAAGTTTATAAGCAGAGCTCCTGAGATCTCCTCACGCCGCTGTATCTGATATGAGTGGAAACACACCGTCCTGCTCATGGATTTGATGGTGTGTTTGGCAGTCATGTGACACTAAACTCCTCCACTTCTCCAGGACACAACACACAGACCCAGAACACCCACAATCATGAAGTGACACAGCTGAGATACATACAGGATTATTCAAATAGCATATTATCACATGACCTCACGATGTTGTATCTTTAATTCAGCAAGAGCCTTCCTAAAATATGTTCTAGTTTTCACAGGCGAATAAAATAAAAAAATGTGTAAAGAAATGTAAAAATCTGATTTTACATTGATTGTCAGCCTGGAAATGATGCAGTATTATGGCTGTTTTTAGTGTTATTGAGTTACTATTATAGTTTTTTGTTAATATTTTGAATTAGAACTACAATCCCATGAAGCACTGTGAATGACAAAAAATTAAAAAAATTATGGTGAAATATAAAACTATTCATTTAAAAGTGTTGATCATATACAAAGAAACACTATATTTTAAGTTTACTACAAACATTTAAGCATTTTGAGCATCTAACAGCATGGCGAGAGATTCGTGGTGCATCATGGGAGTGGGCGGAGCTATTTTGGCACAGTTTGTTTGCCTCAACTCTAATAAATGGAATTTTCTGAACAGCATCATGGGTAATGTAGTTTTTGAACACGTATTATGCCGTTAAACACCATTCTTTTAAAAAAATACGTTAATAATGGGAACTGATGGCTTCAACAAAAGCATAAATCATCGATTAACAGCCTCGTAGTTCACAGTAAATTTATCTTTAATGGTTTAAACGTTATAATTTCTCTACACTCTTAAAAATAAAGGTTCTTTAGCTACTGCATTGATGGTTCCATCAAGAACCTTTAACATCCACAAAACATTTCCGTTCCACAAAAGCTGGAAAAATTTACTTTAGATTTTGAACAATTGTATCTTTATTTTTAAGAGTGTATGGAGAAAATGAATGGTATTTTATAATTTGACTGTTGCACTTAATCCTTCGTACAGATGCTGTAAAATCAAATTTTCAAGCACTACTTTTTTTACTATCTACAATCACAGATATAATTTATCAAACAATATCCTTTTTTATAATCTTTAATATTCTAAAAAAGGTAAATAGATAAATAAATATGAACTAATAAAACGGTATATAAAATTGTACAAATAAAGTGCAGCACATGCAATGACTGAGGTAACTATTGAAAGAATACTATGACAAAGAAATTGCTTTCCTTATTCAAACTGATTTTTTCTCCCATGAATATGATTGATAAGAATGAAAGCTGTCATATACTTACATACACTATTTATGAGCAATATCACTCATAGCCATGCAAAATGCATCTATATCTATATCAGACAAGCTGCAGCGTTAGTTTTGTGTGAAAAGATTGTTTTATCAATAAAATGTAAAATAAATTTCTTTATATTGTAGTTCAATAATTAAAGCAAAGTACTTCTTCATAAAAATGGTTGTTTTAAAGGACTTAAATGTCAAAAAGTCAAATTCAAGTACTTCACGCACTTCCGGATACTAAGACACTTTGTTTGAACTAAATTAGAATCAGACTGCAATTATACAGCACAGCAGCTCACTAGTGTTTGGGACAGAGCCCAGAATCAGACATGTGTGAAAGGTTTCCGGTGTGTGTGTGTGTGTGTGTGTGTGTGTGTGTGTGTGTGTGTGTGTGTGTGTGTGTGTGTGTGTGTGTGTGTGTGTGTGTGTGTGTGTGTGTGTGTGTGTGTGTTCCTGTAGCTGGAGGCTCTCATTATCCGAGAGCGAGACACGACCTGGAGCAAAACAAACAGACAGCATTGCATTGTTCTTCATTTTAAGGAAGCCAATTGGGAAATGATGAAGTACTCAGCGGCGTCTCCTCATCACAGCGACAAACAAGATGCCGTTACAGCTCACAACAAAGACGAGTGCATTAAAAACGTCTGGGCAAATAAAATGTGGCTCCGCGGGGAGGAATCAATAGCACAATACAGAAGCACCTTTATATGCGTTCCTACTCGGCCACACGTACAAAAGATAATCAATTCTCAGCTAGCGTCTGGACTGAGAAAGGCCGAAAGGTAATATTCACTCCTGCACTGGAAATCTGTTCATTTATCATTCCCTCTGTAATGCTCCGCCTGGGCTCATGGCTGTCAGATATGTTTTACCCAGAAGGCTTTTAAAGCACTCGCTCTCTGATTACTAACTTCACTTCTCAAGCACTCAAACTTCAGTGGACGCAGAAACCCATTGATATGTTGATTACAGAGGGAAAGACCTGCTAGAGAAAAACAGCAAGAAATATTCTGGGTTTAAACAGTTGGAGAAAAGTATTGAAACTTGTTTCCTCCACGAAATAAAATAAATAAATAAAAAGGTTGCTTTTCATCTTACAATTCTGACTATTTTTCCTCACAATTTTGAGAAGAAAAAAAAACAGAATAGCAAGATATAGTCAGAATTGTGAGAAGTTGCAATTTCCGTTTTTTCAAATCATTTTATTCTGTGGTGGAAAAAAAATTTAAACTCAGAATTCCGAGGAAAAAGAACTCAGAACTACGAGATGTAAACTCTTAAAAAAGAATTAAAAGATGTTAAAGGATTCAGAGAAAAAGGTCAGAATTTTAAACCATAAACTCAGAATTCCGAGAAAAAAAAAGTCAGAGTTGTGAGATTTAAACTCAGAATTCAGAGAAAAAGGTCAGAATTGTGTGATAAAAAGCACTGCAATTACCGTTTATATTTTTTTAATCTGTGGATTTAACAAGCTTCCATTGAAAAGAAATTAACTTTTCTAATATCATTCTCACTTGCTTTGAAACATCTATAGCCGGTCTGATAAGAATGAAATAAAGGTCGGATATTGCATGCATCTCTATCCCAGCGCAGGATCTGACACACGAGGGACCCTCTCTCTCTGGACCTCTGAATCATTCACATTAATTGTCTCAAACTCAATATATGCCCTTTCTTGTGCGTTTCCCTGAACATTCATCGCTCTGACAGCAGAATGATTGTTATTTCTATCTCAGATGTGCAGATGTAGCAGAACTGGGAACAGAATAAAGGCTAGAAAGGCTCCCTTCCTCGACTGCTGCCAAACTATACACTGAGGCTCTCAATTCCAGCGAAAACACAAAGATCCAAGATTTCACTTCCCATTGTTAGGGGGTAACAGCTCACTGACCCAGGACCAGATATGAGGAAAGAAGACCAGGAGTCGAGAGGTTCAATCAAATAGAGAAAAGACCAGAATCTACCTTACACAAAATCTCACACCAGTTCCATAACTCCTATACAGCACCTATAGGTGCTTTCCTATTTAGCACCTAAACTTTGGAACAGTCTTCCTAACATTATCTGGGAAGCAGACACACTCTGTCAGTTTAAATCTAGATTATAAACACATCTCTTCAACCTGGCATTCACATAGAACATTATACATTCCTATTATTCAAATCAGTTAAATGATTATTAGGCTGCATAAATTAGGTTAGCCGGAACCGGGGACACTTCCTATAACACCTGATGTACTCGCTACATCATAAAAAGAATGGCATCTAGGCTACTTTTAGTCTTTCTGTTTATTCCGAGGTTTACTGTAATCAGCCGGACCCGGGCCGTATCCAGGTCAGATGGTGGACCTGCACCTAGACACGACCACAATGCATAATATAATCAGACAGATCCGGGTCGTATCCAGATCAGATGGTGGACCTGCGCCAAGACACGACCACAACACATGATGTAATCAGCCGGATCCGGGCCGTATCCAGATCAGATGGTGGACCTGCGCCTAGACACCACCACAAAGCATAATGTAATCAGCCGGACCTGGGGCGTATCCAGATCAGATGGTGGACCTGCGCCAAGACACAACCACAACACAATGTAAACAGCCGGATCCGGGCCGTATCCAGATTAGAAGGTGGACCTGCCTCTAGACACGACCACAATGCATGATGTAACCAGACGGATCCGGGCCGTATCCAGATCAGAAGGTGGATCTGCACCTAGACACGACCACAACACAATGTAAACAGCCGGATCCGGGCCGTATCCAGATTAGATGGTGGACCTGCGCCTAGACACCACCACAAAGCATAATGTAACCAGACGGATCCGGGCCGTATCCAGATCAGATGGTGGACCTGCGCCTAGACACCACCACAAAGCATAATGTAATCAGCCGGACCCGGGGCATATCCAGATTAGATGGTGGACCTGCGCCAAGACACAACCACAACACAATGTAAACAGCCGGATCCGGGCCGTATACAGATTAGAAGGTGGATCTGCACCTAGACACGACCACAATGCATGATGTAATCAGACGGATCCGGGCCGTATTCAGATCAGAAGGTGGATCTGCACCTAGACACGACCACAATGCATGATGTAACCAGACGGATCCGGGCCGTATCCAGATCAGAAGGTGGATCTGCACCTAGACACGACCACAACGCATGATGTAACCAGACGGATCCGGGCCGTATCCAGATCAGATGGTGGACCTGCGCCAAGACACAACCACAACACAATGTAAACAGCCGGATCCGGGCCGTATACAGATTAGAAGGTGGATCTGCACCTAGACACGACCACAACACATGATGTAATCAGCCGGATCCGGGCCGTATCCAGATCAGATGGTGGACCTGCGCCTAGACACCACCACAAAGCATAATGTAATCAGCCGGACCCGGGGCATATCCAGATTAGATGGTGGACCTGCGCCAAGACACAACCACAACACAATGTAAACAGCCGGATCCGGGCCGTATACAGATTAGAAGGTGGATCTGCACCTAGACACGACCACAATGCATGATGTAATCAGACGGATCCGGGCCGTATTCAGATCAGAAGGTGGATCTGCACCTAGACACGACCACAATGCATGATGTAACCAGACGGATCCGGGCCGTATCCAGATCAGAAGGTGGATCTGCACCTAGACACGACCACAACGCATGATGTAATCAGCCGGACCCGGGTCGTATCCAGATCAGAAGGTGGATCTGCACCTAGACACGACCACAACGCATAATGTAA
Organism: Siphateles boraxobius; assembly: GCF_051911475.1. NCBI lineage: Eukaryota > Metazoa > Chordata > Actinopteri > Cypriniformes > Leuciscidae > Siphateles > Siphateles boraxobius. Next base: position 34,785,920 of record NW_027508799.1, on the reverse strand, counting down.
TCAGCCGGACCCGGGGCGTATCCAGATCAGAAGGTGGATCTGCACCTAGACACGACCACAACACATAATGTAATCAGCCGGACCCGGGCGTATCTAGATTAGAAGGTGGATCTGCACCTAGACACGAACACAATGCATGATGTAACCAGACGGATCCGGGCCGTATCCAGATCAGAAGGTGGATCTGCACCTAGACACGACCACAACGCATAATGTAATCAGCCGGACCCGGGGCGTATCCAGATTAGAAGGTGGATCTGCACCTAGACACGACCACAATGCATGATGTAACCAGATGGATCCGGGCCGTATCCAGATTAGAAGGTGGATCTGCACCTAGAAACGACCACAATGCATGATGTAATCAGACGGATCCGGGCCGTATCCAGATCAGAAGATGGATCTGTGCCTAGACACGACCACAACGCATGATGTAGTCAGCCGGACCCGGGCCGTATCCAGATCAGATGGTGGACCTGCGCCTAAACACGACCACAACGCATGATGTAATCAGCCGGACCCGGGCCGTATCCAGATCAGATTGTGGACCTGCGCCTATACACGACCACAACGCATGATGTAATCAGCCGGATCCAGGCCGTATCCAGATCAGATTGTGGACCTGCGCCTAGACACGACCACAACTTATCCCTAGCTTGTGTCAACTAGACTCTCCCCTGTGAAGGCCTCATTGACACGACAGCCATCGGCACTGATCCTCAAACTCGTCTCCATATGCGCATGATGACTCCGATCTTCAACCAGATGAACTGTATAATATAATGTTCCGACCCAATCTGAACTCTGACATGTAATGCTGCCTGAATCATAACCATACACATACAGAACTGCCCCCCCGACGGAGCCTGGATTCTCCCAAGGTTTTTTTCTCCATTCTTTCACTGATGGGGTTTTGGTTCCTTGCAACTGTCGCCTTTTTCGTCATTGGCTTTTGGCTTCCTTAGTTGGGGACATTTAATTTTATATTTAACAATATTATTACAACATTATTTTCAGTTATCTCTGTAAACTGCTTTGAAACAATCTGCATTGTAAAAAGCGCCATATAAATAAAGGTGACTTGACCTGCACAGAACATCCAACGCACACACAAAGCACTATAGAATCACAGTTTCCTCAGAATTGGAGAGAGCCTGAGCTCACTATCAGGACAACTACCCAAAACATCCTGATAACACATTCCGTCCTCAGCAAGAAATACAGGTAAGTTCCACTTTAGTCATTAGAGAACTACACATAAAACGCATACAATTCTGTAACTCAAATCAGGTGAGTCGAATTTAGAATTTGCCCCTGGAACCTTAACTAGTCAGCTAGAACAGATATATACTGTAGTCCACACATGGTGAGGATCTTCTCCAGACCCGAACTCTTCTGATAGATGTTTTCCACTCCAGAGAGCCTGTTCTTTCAGGTCAACAGAGATTAGTCACAGACATCAGAGTGCACCTAAAGAAGCTGGTTAAACACTCACAGCAACATGTGGTTAAAAGTGTAAGACTTGGATAATGGAAGAGAGCGCAACTCTCTGAGAAAACAAAGGAAACCAACATTCAAACTAAACTAGCATCCCCGAGTCAGTCACCTCCCCCATGTTGTCCCTCTCTCATGCTGAGATCACCTGAAATTCACCCAAGAATCTATATAGTTTAATGTGAATAAATATTATACAGTTTTACACATGTTTGATATCATTTGAAAAATGTCTCAGTGCGTCTCATTCCCAAAGAAGTAAACCAAAAGGTAATAAGGTATTTAAGAGTTTAGGGATAATTCACACATATAGGAGGGTGTGTCTTCCAGACAAATGGTCTCCTGCTCTCAGAAGGTGTAAACTCAAATCAAATTCCCATTGTTAGCAAATGGTTCCATGTACATCAACTTCTTCCCCCAGTAAGTCAGGGACGGTGATTAATGTAAATGCCCACTGTGAACTCATGTTTACATTTGAAAAGAGGTTTCTGCCTTGGTCTGTCTATATAATGAAATGCAACAAGAGGCTTGGCGTGATTCTGTAACCCAGAGTAGCCCGTGATGCGAAGTGTAAGGAAACCACTTCATTATGTCAGGTAAATGTATCACGCCAATTGCATAATCAGTCACTGCAGCGAGTGTCTTTATCGAGCGAAGAGACACACGTGTGAACACGTATTTTTGTTTGTGAAATCAAATGTTATTGAAAAATGACACATTTTTTGCTCTTTTTTTTATAGGCGGTAAAGTGGGATATTTTATGGTGTTTTTCTCACAGAAAAGAAATTTCCTCTCCTCACAAAACTGCACTGGTTGTCAGTTTCCATTCGCATCAAATTCAAGTCACTGACGTTTGCCTACAGAACAACCACTGGCTCTGCTCCCTCTTACCTAAACTCATTACTTCAGACTCACGTGCCATCCAGAAACGTGTGTTATCATCTCAAAAGAGGCACTAAATCTGTTTCTCGCACCTTCACCTGGACTGTTCCCCGCTGGAGGAATGATCCTGCATTCACACCGAACGCGAATTGAGCATCTGGAGCGAGTGATTTCCATGTTAAATCAATGTAAAGACGCGTTGACGCGCGTTTGAAGGTCCTCTTCTATTCTATTTATTTTAAAGTACATCTACTGCATTAGATTAAACTGGGAAGGGTCATAGCACTTGCATATCGTTGTCCTATTGTTAGTTTCACTGCTTCTATTGTTCTCATTTGTAAGTCTCTTTGGAGAAAAGCGTCTGCTACATGAATAAATGTAAATAAATGTCAAAATGCTTATACTTGTTTATTCATTTTTATAGGAATAAGGTAATATTATGGGTATGTGCTTTGTTTTTCTTTTTGTTTAGTAGGTCGCGATGAAGATGAGGAACATCTGATTCTAATTAGGAGGTGGAGATATAGGTTCCGGTTTCGTGCATGGAGGGAGGCGCGTACGGGGAAATGGCATCATCCACGGTTCGCCACTTGTTCTCCTGGTGATAGCGGGATTTGGCGTCTGTCGGCACTTTGGAAGATCCCATATGGCATAACATTTATTATGGCATTATGTGAAACCCTTAGATTTATTTAATAAACTAAGTTGGGTATATTGATCGTTTGTGTTGGATTTCAGTTATTCTTACGTTTACATGATTAAAATCAGTAAAGATTTTCATGAGTACATATGAAGTAATGAGACGACAGAAGGAGATTGTGTGCGACAGGTTTTTCGGTTCCACTATTTCGTTAGTTCACTTTAGACATTTTACTAAATATAAGTAACTTTGCAACTACATGTCAACTAACTCTCATTAGAGTATTGGTAGACCGTTAGGTTATGGTTAGGTGTTAGTGTTCGGGTTAGTAGAATAAGTTACGTATAGTCAGTAGAATATCTTTTGGGGGACCATCAAAATAAAGTGTTACCAGTTTTTTAGATCATTTAGAGGCCTTGAGAATTCATGCATCAAATATAATACAGCCGGTTTTATAGAGTTAATTATTGTTATGCCTAAGAAAGAGCCCAAAGAAGTCAGTATTAAACTCCCTACTGTTTAAAACAGCATCTGTGCTCCCTTAAAATGCTCCCTACCTAGGCATCTCTCTGGGTTCTGGACCAGAGGCCCGTGTGTGTGTGTGTGTGTGTGTGTGTGTGTGTGTGTGTGTGTGTGTGTGTGTGTGTGTGTGTGTGTGTGTGTGTGTGTGTGTGTGTGTGTGTGTGTGTGTGTGTTTGAGAGTTAGATGATCTGTGTGAAGCAGAGAGCACCGTTCTCATTACCCAGAATGCACCAGTGCTCGTCTACATACCGGCAGTAGTGATAAATCCTCTTTTATTTGCAATTAAACTCCTCCTAATAGCAGTCTAGTGGACATCGATTTCCAGCGAACGCTTCTCCAGTCCGTGAACGAGGGAAACAGGGCAATTTCACAGCATGTTCCCTTCAGATCCACACATTAACACACACCTCACATGTGTTATGGACAGACACACACACACACACACACACACACAACACAGTCACTCACTCACACACACACACACACACACAGTCACTCACTCACACAGTCACTCACTCACAGTCACTCACTCAGACACACACACTCACAGACAGACACACACAAACACACACAAAAAACTCACACACACACACATACATACAGACACACACACACACAGACACTCACACACAGACACTCACAGACACACTCTCTCACACACACACACACACAAACACACTCACACTCACACACACTCCAACACACACACACACACACACACACACACACACATGGTTTCTTTGCCATAAAAAAAACTCAATTCCAATAGTTTCAATACAATTATCATTTGGTTTAGGAAAGTCTTAAAACATCACCTGTTGTTTTTACCACTAAAAGTACCACGGTAATGTACTAAACATCATGAATAGAGCAATCGTTCAGTACCGCGTTATTCCCATCATTCTACCGCGGTACAGAATGAAGACGGAAGGCCTCAGTCACAACTGTGAATACAAAGACAAATAACAATTATCAAGGTAATTTGGATTTGATAGTTCATTAAGCACAATTTAGTGTTGTTGATCACGAGTCGTGTGGAAACTGTAATACACACAGGAACTCATGTATGTGCATGTGTTTATCAGCACAGCTGGTGATGCTATCAGTCACATGGGCTGCGTCCCAAATCACACACTTGCCTACTATATAGGAGGCGAAAAACAGTGACAAAAAATTATTCTTATTCTATCCTTATTCTGGGAACATTTTATATACACAAATCTAAATGTTTCAAAGTGAAACCCAAGTTCTGTGCATTTCACAATGAGTTTATTTTCTATACAAATGCCCTAAAAATCATGAAAAGTAAAAATAAAAACAAAAACGTTGCTAAAATAGAAGAATATGACTTGAAAATTAAACCCTAGCCCCGCCCCCCCCGAGGTTCTTTTTTTCTCTTCTTTTCTGTAATGCATTTTTGCACCTGATCTTACTGTCATAGTGTAAATATACATTTTTGTTGCCATGTTCTTTGTACATTACATATTTTTCAATAAAATAAACTATCACATGAGTCCACAGGAGAGGATTTGTGAATGTATTACATTCATACTACACAGAACATACCTTTTTTAATGGCCGTGTAGTAATTACTTATTCAAAATAAGTCTTTAAAAACGAATAATAAAACATTATTTATACATCATTCGTGAAACGTTTGTTACATTTTGTACGTTTTTTGTTGTTTTAGAATGTTCGAAGAACGTTCAAATGTTACATTACTATAATGTTCCAAAACGGAATGTTCACTAAACATTAGAAAAACGGAACGTTCAGAGTTCACACACACAGTATGATCAGTATGAGCGCAGGAGGAGAATCAGCCATCAGGTGGCGCTGTAACTCAACCATCAGCAGTTGTGTGTCTGAATCACATGTAAGACTCAAGAGGTCGATCGCAAGGAAAGGCTTGACTAATAAAAGAGAGAAAAGCGAGACAGTTACATAACATCAGTGTAGGAGGAGATGAAGAAAGAAGAGTTCAGACGGACACCTGTGAACATGAGACTCGTATAACCAGCACTGGAAACAGTACTCGTTTCTGCTGCATTCTCTCGTCTATTGCTTTTATTTAGGTTTAATGGTAAAGAATGTCTGTAAACAAAGAGTTGATATGGACCGCGTTGACTTATTTTGTTTCTTTCCATACTATGCAAGTCAATATCTTCCTTTAAGTTCAGCAGAAGAAAGAAATTCATACAGTAAATGATGATAGTATTTTATAGTGATCGACCGATGTATCGGTTTACCGATATTTTTCCCGATATTTAAGCATTTTCCCATAATCGGGAATCGGTTTTGTAATATCGGATTTTCCGATAAACGGCGCCATCTTGTGGCCGTTTTGAGAATTCCGCCATTGCAGCCCGCGTCTGAGGAGATCAGTCAATAACAACTCTGTGCACAGGTAAAGTATATGTTCTACTTGCTTTGCTTTAATTATTCAACTTTATTTAACATAACAGACATGCAGAAATGAGATTTGAGACATAAATGCCTGATATAGTTTATTTATGCAGCTTGGTTCTAAAAAATTGAGACGAACTCATTGAGCCACGTAGCAATCCGTCAAGTCCTTCCCCAATAAAGACGTAACTTTACATGAATTAAATAAAACAGACATGAATGAGTGATAAAAGCGCTGAATTTAATTCTCTATCTGTTGTATTTGCTCACCATTAGTCTCGAAAAAAAAGTTCGTTCATATTGCTGAGCACTCACTGGGTTGATGATCAGGAATGCTCAAGCACGGCCACTGAATGAAACTTTTGACAAGATTATCTTGTTTAAACACCCTAGATTATATTATCATTTACTACATAGCAATTATTTCGCTAATACACATCTAAATATACCGCTTTGTGGAAATTAATTATTTATTATCTGCACTCGCGATCGCGGTTGAGTAACGTATAGCCTAATGTTATAGTTATGTGTAAATGCATAGATAAACAGCACTTTGTCATAAAGCATTTCATGATCTAGACCGACAAAAATATTAATAATAATTAATAACATACTAGTTGGAAAATGCAATGATGTATATGCTGTTTTGTTTGTTACTTTCCTGATGTTATAGGCTATTCCAGCTAATATTATGCAGTGAATTAATATTACCCAGTGAATTATTCCTCACTCTTAGTTTAAACCTATTAAACGGCACATAAACCTTCTAAAACTGTTTAAAATGAATTACATTTCTGCAAAGGTGATATGACTCCCCTGTCAATTATTTTTTCCAAATGAAAACATTAGACTTTTAACATTTATTTTGCCTATTGTTAACATTGTTGCTGCTGATGCTTATAAATGATATGTATAATTTAGATATAAATTATATAATGTAATAATATAAATGTTTTTATTGTAATTTGATTAGTTTACCATTTATGAAAACAAATAAACATATCCAAATATGTTAGAATAGTTTTTGTGCTTTATTTTTTACCTCATCAAAGCTTTTATTTTTAAACAAAGACACTTAGTAACAGTGCACTTTATTTTTTAGACTCAGAGCCCTCTATTTATTTGTGTATAAATATCAAGGGGTTTTTTTTGTATGCAAGGAGGGAGTGATTGTTATAAATAAAATGGTTTGTTCAGTTCATTTGTGTTGTAATAATTGTGCCAAAAACAGAAGTATAACAGTAAATAAATATCGGTTCTACAAATCGGTTATCGGGCACATACACATGCAAATAATCTGTATCGGTATCGGTTATAAAAAATCAATATCGGTCGATCACTAGTATTTTAATTTTCAGCTGAACTATTCCTTTAAACGTCAACATGAAATGGCATTCGTATATGGCAAGCCGTTTGGACTTTTAATCATTCCCAGGATATGAATTCTTGATATCAGAAATTAAATTTTGATTAGGTAAAATGCAAATTCTTGATATCAGAAATTAAATTTTGATTAGGTAAAATGCAAATTCTTGATATCAGAAATTAAATTTTGATTAGGTAAAATGCTAATTCTTGATATCAGAAATTGGAGTTTTACTTGTAACTGGCCATTTTTGATCTCAGGAATTGCATTTCCACTGGTAAAAATGTTCATTCTTGATATCAAGAATTCGTATTTCTGTGAATGATGATGCCGTTTTTGGATATAAAAAATGACCAATTTTAACTATTGAAAATCGAATTGTTGATATCAACAGCTTGCCATAATCTGTAACCCATTGTACTGCCAAAATATGAGGGTTTTTAAAGTGAAATATTCAACATGGAATTAAAAACAAGGACTAAACCACAGGTTAACAAGAACAAACATCACACACAACACGCACAACACACACACAACACAACACGCACAACACAACACGCACAACACAACACGCACAACACACACAACACAACACGCACAACACAACACGCACAACACACACAACACGCACAACACAACACGCACAACACAACACGCACAACACACAACACAACACGCACAACACACAACACAACACACACAACACAACACGCACAACACACACAACACAATACACACAACACAACACGCACAACACAATACACACAACACACACAACACAACACGCACAACACACACAACACAACACGCACAACACAACACGCACAACACACACAACACGCACAACACAACACGCACAACACACAACACAACACGCACAACACACACAACACAACACACACAACACAACACGCACAACACACACAACACAATACACACAACACAACACGCACAACACAATACACACAACACAACACGCACAACACACACACAACACAACACGCACAACACAACACGCACAACACAACATGCACAAAACACACAACACAACACGCACAACATAACACGCACAACATAACACGCACAACATAACACGCACAACACACACAACACACACAACACAACACGCACAACACAACACGCACAACACACACAACACAACACGCACAACATAACACGCACAACCCACACAACACGCACAACACAACACGCACAACACGCACAACACACACAACACACACAACACAACACGCACAACACACAACACGCACAACACACACAACACGCACAACACACACAACACGCACAACACACACAACACGCACAACATAACACGCACAACATAACACGCACAACACACACAACACGCACAACACACAACACGCACAACACACACAACACGCACAACACACACAACACGCACAACACAACACCACAACACAGCACAATACACACAACACAACATGCACAACACACACAACACAATACACACAACACGCACAACACAACACAACACAACATGCACAACACAGATTATGAAGACTGATGAATCGCTCACAATCAGGAACATGTACATTACAGTTAAACACTGTTACTGTAGATCTCATGTTGTGTTTAAGACTGTGTGTTGCCGAGTTCCTCCTGTCATATCGAGCACGTTCAGCGGTTCGACAAAGACGAGCTGTTTTATATTCACAGGCCGTCAGAGAAAAGCTCTGAGAACGAGCGGCTGACGGGCCATTAAACTTTATCAGTAAGTTGTGCAGCACCTGAATAATTGATTTCTTTGTGTTGTGACAGTGACAAAGGTCTGAGACTCGCCGGTGGATCAGCAATTAACAAAAGCACTTAATTAAAGGAAAAAAGCACTGTAACACACTAACACACAATCTCTCTCTCTCTCTCTCACACACACACACAATCTCTCACACACACACACTCTCTCTCTCTCTCACACACACACACAATCTCTCTCTCTCTCTCACACACACACACACACACACTCTCTCTCTCTCTCACACACACACACGCACACTCTCTCTCTCTCTCACACACACACACACACACTCTCTCACACACTCTCTCACGCACACTCTCTCTCTCTCTCACACACACACACACTCTCTCACACACTCTCTCACGCACACTCTCTCTCTCTCTCTCACACACACACACACTCTCTCACACACTCTCTCACGCACACTCTCTCTCTCTCTCTCTCTCTCTCTCACACACACACACACACACACACTCTCTCTCTCTCTCACACACACACACGCACACTCTCTCTCTCTCTCACACACACACACACACTCTCTCACACACTCTCTCACGCACACTCTCTCTCTCTCTCTCACACACACACACACTCTCTCACACACTCTCTCACGCACACTCTCTCTCTCTCTCTCACACACACACACACTCTCTCACACACTCTCTCACGCACACTCTCTCTCTCTCTCTCTCTCTCTCTCTCACACACACACGCACACTCTCTCTCACACACACACACACACACAATCTCTCACACACACACTCACATTCTCTCTCACACACTCTCTCACTCACTCACACACACGCACATAATCTCTCACATTCTCTCTCACACACACACACAATCTCTCACACACACTCTCTCTCTCTCACACACACACACACACACACACACATTAGTGTATTAGTGAAGTCCTCGCATACACTTCCATTGTTTTTAAGGTTAATAATATTTTCTATTGCTTTGTTTAATCTGACCCCTGAACAACCCAGTGCAAAATACAGCATTTAAATAGAAACACGATTTGACAGATTCAAAAGCCTTTAAACTACTGAGGTCCGACTCAATTGTCATTTTTCAACAGGTTTCACTAATATTAATGAATAGTGCATTAGTGATTAGCTAACATGAACTAACATTATAAGCCATATATTTTCTAGGCCTAAAGCATTTGTCAATCATTGTTATAATTAGTAAAAAACACATTTGTTCATTGTTTGTTTACAGAGCATTAAATAATGTTAACACATACAAGGATAGAATGTAAAAAAAAATGTAGTAAACACTGAAATCAACAAACTAAGATTAGATGCTGTAGAATTATTATTATTATTAAATAAGTCAAAAGTAAATTCATGTCCCAGTTACACTCAATATTGTCACGTTTTACCGGTTACATTACTAGTACATTACCTTACATTACAAGGGAAAAAAAGAAACCTAATAATTCTATTTTGTATTTTTACATTAACAATGTAATTAAAGTTTCTATTTATTAAAACCAAGTATAAATCTCATCAAGTTAGTGTTGCAGTCGGACAGTGTTACTGTGATTTATACACTTTTTAATGTCATATTTTGTAATAGTTCCATTGTTTTATTTTTGTAATATGGATTATATTCTCATCAGAGAAAACGCCCTGATATACAAACACTCAATACTTTACAAATGTGACAAAAATCAAACTAATCATTTCAAATAGTTTTATTTGTTTTTTTGTTTTGTTTTTCAAACTGACTTTTTCACAACAATGCCAGATGTGGATCTTCGAAATGTTCATTTGCAAATTGATGTGAATTTTTGTTTAAGACTGTCTTGAAAAGCTAAAAACACCATCATGCAGAGAGAGAGAGAGAGAGAGAGAGAGAGAGAGAGAGAGAGAGAGAGAGAGAGAGAGAGAGAGAGAGAGAGAGAGAGAGAGAGAGAGAGAGAGAGAGAGAGAGAGAGAGAGAGAGACACAGAGAGAGACAGAGAGAGAGAGAGAGAGAGAGAGAGACAGAGAGAGAGACAGAGAGAGAGAGAGAGAGAGAGAGACACAGAGAGAGAGAGAGAGAGAGAGACACAGAGAGAGACAGAGAGTGTGTGAGAGAGAGATATATAGAGAGAGAGAGAGAAAGAGAGAGAGAGTGAGTGAGAGATAGAGAAAGAGAGAGAGAGAGAGTGAGTGAGAGATAGAGAAAGAGAGAGAGTGAGAGATAGAGAGAGAGAGAGAGAGAGAGAGAGAGACGGGCGTCCCTCATCTGATCAAACCTGTTTAACACTACAAGCACACAGAAGCTGAGAATTCATTTATTTTTACCACAACAACACAAATTCAAAGGGGCACAAAGCAAAAACTGTGCAGGTCAGCAGAACGATTCAAGCGTCTGAAGTGTATTATTTGTTCTTTGAACAGCTAACGCGACGGCTGTGGGAATGTCGTTAAGCTGAAGGAGGGAAACGTGGGAGTGGAGTGCAGGTAAATTCATCAGCTAGTATTTTCAGAGCCCTGTTAACTATACAAACCACTCGTTTCTAATTGCAATCGCAACAGTCTGAAAAATAAATGTACACATCATCATCATCATCATCATCATACACTCGCTCGCAGAGTCTGCGCGCTGTAGTCTGAACTCTAAGGTCCGTGTTTAGTGGTCTTAGACAGGCATTAAACTGGCAAAAGTCATTGGTCCGTAGGCTTGAGTGACAGGTCCATCAGCCAATGGCTGACGCTGATAAACTAAAAGGGGAAATCAAGCACCTCCCCTACAATAAAATAAAATAGGTCATGAAGAAAAACAAAACAAAAGGAAACCTAGAGGAGCTGATGCAGCCAGCGGGCAGAGACAGAGAGGTGTGTGTGTGTGTGTGTGTGTGTGTGTGTGGATCCAGTGGTTGTGGTCAGAACCTCTCGCTGCCGTTAGCGTTCGTCTCATTTCAGTAGAGCTTTAATGGCCTCGCTTTCGGCCGCCTCGAACGCGCTGAGACCATCCGGACCTTTACGTTCCTTATCAGCACCCTGGAGGAACACACACACACACACACACACACACACACACGATTAAACACAAAAGACCGGCAGCAGGAAAGGAAAGAAATAATGAGATTGAGACACACTTATACTAGGGTTTTTATCATTAACAAACTGTTAAAAACATTTCTGTTAATTGAAATAAAGTAAAATAAAATAAAATACATAAAATAAAAAATAAAAATTTGACACAAAATAAAATATTAATATTAGTCGAAAAACCTAAACTAAACGAAAACTAGAAAAACTTAAATAATAGTTGAAGCACTAAAAATGTTTAATGAATAAAAACTAAAACTCAAATAAAAATAAATTAAAACTAAACAGCAAAACTAATAAAATGACAAAAGCACATAACAAAATTACTAATTAACATAAAATGTAATAAATCCACAGTAAAAAACATTATTTTTCGTCCATTCCACTGCTCTCAATGCATTTAGTTTAATTCATTTTTATTTTTACTTTATTTCCAGTTATTTACATACAAATGTTCCCAGCTTTATTTCAATTAACAAAAACATTTTAATTATTTTAGTTTTAATTAATGATAATAACCCTGGTTTTAGCCTTCAATAAACACAAACTGTTATATATATATATATATATATATAAATAACTAATTTAATTGTACTTGTGATCAAAATTGTAAAGGTTTTTCTGGGTCCTTTTTTTTAATTTATTTTTTTAACAAAAGTCCTTCTCCAGATTTGAAGTGTAATGACATTAAACATTAGGCAAGTTTTACAGTGAAGGGACATTACAATATTGACATCTGATGGTCCTTCGACAAACAAAGCAACTAACTTCCCACTATTACTCAAAGTTCTGCTAGATTACACACGACACAACATTATTCAAGAAATAAAAGAACAATTTACAGTAGATTGCCCTTCCACCGGACCAATAAGAGCTGATTACGGTGTAACTGAGTAACAGAGAATCTGATGCATAATCTGGAGTCTTTACACAAACATTATCCTCTCCGCCGATCGATGCGGTTATTGATCCTCACTGTGGATGCAGACTGAACTATTCCTCGTCACACACACAGGTCGAGTTTGAGGAAGTCTCGACACACACTGCACTGAAGTTCAGAAGAACACAATGTGCCGAAAGCAAAGGCTGTTCTCGCGACCCGCTCGCGCACACACACACACCTGAGAGCCTGAGGATCAACACACATCTGAAGACCGATTGATTTCTTTATTCACTACCTCCAAAAGACGCAGAAAAACAACAGTGGGCGTCACACACACACACACACACACACACACACACACACACTCACATTCATTCTTTAGTTTCATATCGCTCTACACAGAGTAAATACGTGTTTAGTTCAGTGTTTGTTTCCTGTGCTGTGGTCAGCACTACTGCATGTTGGGTAAAAGCACATAAATGCATTGTACAAACACCTGAATACAAAGAAATTATTAATTTTTAGCATTAATAATAATTTAAGTTTGGTGTTGTATGTAGACTGTAAGGATCACAAATTCAAACGTAGATAATTTACTGAAACTGAAAACATTTTTAAATGGTTAATATCCAAACCATGTGCTCATTAACATACAATTTACATATCAACACCGATTGGGTGTTCAGAAACTTGGTGGGTTGTTCCTCATTTCACACGCAAAGAGGTCAGCCAATCACAGAGCTCATTTACAGGTAGTAAAACAGGTTTAATTTTAGGGGTGATCATAAAAAGTTAAATTATTATGACTACTAAATTAAGACCAGTGCTATTATTGTTAACTAAAATAATTCAATTTAGAGAAATGTTTTTAATAGTTTAAAGCACAAAATATTAGTTGAAAGGGGAAATGTTTCATAGGCAAATACCTGGAAATAAATAAAAAACAGAACTGAAATAAAAATATATTAAACCTAAATAGGATTTTTTTTAATTCAATAAAAAAATAAATACTAAAAATAAAAAAATTACTAATGAAGTTACTAAAAATTTAACTAAAATGAATATGAAAAATAAAGATACTAAAATAAAAGCCAATTAAATTGGAATAAAAATAAATTAACCTAAATAGGAATAAATATTTTTTTTTAAACTAAAATGACAAAAGCACATGATGAAATGACTAAACGTGTATTTACTGAATTTAGAATATTGGCCCAAGAATTAAAATGATATCATGATCCTGATAGCTAGATAAAAGGAGTTTAAAATAATGTTTAAAATGTAAATACTGAAGTTAACAGGCATTTATGGACGTTTTACTTCCCATTCAGAGCATTTGACGACAGTAAGAAGAGGAAGTGCTCTTCTATCTCTCATTCATGCGTTTCATCCATGTGACGTTTCGTCTCGTCTGCCGTATTTATGACCATGAGTGTGGATACGTGATGGAGGTCAATACAGAGATAGCAAGAAAAAACGCCATGCTAACTTCTCATGCTATTTAACCATAATTGAGTTATTCAAATTTAAAATAGAGACTATATAAGATACTTAAAGAGTTACATCACTGCTGGTAAAATGAGCTTTCAATGAAACATGGTTGCCAAAATGTGTTACCTGACTAGACAAACAGAGAAAAACACCCATAATGCACTGGGCAAATTGCCATCTAAGGCCACGCCCACCAGTCAAATACAACCTTGCTTTAGTAGGAAATACCACAAGTAATCATAACCTGTTAATGTAAATATTGCAATCTAACAAAATATGAGACAAGATCCAGAATACATTATGGATCTCACGTTACCAAATTCACAAACATCTTTATAATCCACAATCCATCTTCAAATATATAGTGTTGGATTGAGATACAAATACAAATAAGAGTACTGGACAAACACAGAGTTATTTAGGGAAAGTGTGTGTTTGTTTCTCGTTTATTCGAGAGCTACGGAGACGTTGTTCAGATTCACACTGTAATCTTGGGTGTGAATTGCATCATTCTGTGCTGTGAACCAAACACCCACAATGCTTTGAGGGGATAATTCAAAAGAAAAGCTGCAGTTTTAAATCCACAATCATTAATGATCAAACAAATATGACTGATAGAAGATAGTCTAAAAATGCATAACACGAACAAAACTAAAGGAAAATAGTGAACTTTATTTGAGATTTAACAATAATGACTTAACCATGAGAATATTGTATATGAAGATCAATTTAAATAAAATAAAAATAGGGTCGGGGCATAAAAAAACTTAAGGTCATATTTGTTAATGATGCAACATTAAGAATAAGTAGTTTTCATGTAGAAATAACCTTATTGTAAAGTGTTACCAAATAGCTCAGCTTCTGATGCTTTTATACATTTTTATTGTCATATGAAATATATAAATAATGTACAAGAAACGGAGAAAGAAAAAAGGGATTTTTAAAGTTACTTTGTAAGAATGGAGAAATGTTTATAAAACTATAAAACAGAAAATTATATTCCTGTGCACATTTATGAACGGAGGAATTAAAAACCATCTACGAATGAAAACCGAGAGTTGCTTTGTGGAACCATTTGTAATTAACACAGATAATAATAATTAATTAGAAGCACAATTTCTGAACTCCCTGAAACGCCTCCATTGTAGTCTTGAGTTTCTTCCGGGAACGAACACGTCACAATATTGCTCATTATAATAATTCATATGCAGAATAAAGGGGCGGGGCCTGGTTGAGTTACATAGTAGTGTGTTAAACTGGTGGTTATGGTAAGGGGCGGGACATTTCCCAAACACACTCGAAGCGATCGACCAATCACAACACACTGCTCCAGCCGACCAATAAGAGCACAGCGTGCTTTTCAGAAGGAGGGGCTTCATAGAGACAGGAAGTAAACAGAGCGTTACTGACAGACTGGGAAGAGAGGAGCCGCAACAATGGAGAATATGCGGAAAATAATCAACATTCAAGCAGGAAAACCTGTTCTAGTCGAGCCCAAAAACAACATCAAGACTTTTTAAAAGGGCAGAATAGCTCCCCTTTAAACAATACGTTACACCCCAACTTCTTGTTTTAGAACAACTGCACTCATCAAGTGATCCGATGGGGATTCAAGCCTGAAATATTCCCGAGCAACAGCCAAAAAATGCCTGATCAGCTCCTGCAGACGCATCGGAAACACACTGAGAGTCTGAGGAGATGAAGGGCCCTCGGATCAGCGAGACGGGCCCCTGTGGGACATCAGAGATATAAATGTCTCATTCTAAGGTAATAAAAACATAACGGTTCGTTATGCAAGGTCTTTATACACCACTGAAAACATAGTTATGGATCTTATATGGCATTTCTGTCAATAGATCCTCAGAAATATTACACAATGCACCTTTAATTGTGTTAACAGCCATAATTTGTTTAATTCATACAAAATCACAGCATTTTGCTTCATATAATCGCATAGTCTTGACATCAAGATTGCGATATTATTAATCGTGCAGCACGAGTGTGTGTGTGTGTGTTGTGTAATCTCAGACGGGATCTCTCACTAAAGAATGTGCAGTGCTGTGCAGCCTGACATAACTGCATTATAACCCCGTGTGACCCTGCGAACGCCACTGTTTACAGCCTCCGTTCAGCCGCTTTCAGCTTTAAAACCACAAACAAAAGCTCTTTCTCTCACTTGAGCTGGACGCTGCCACAATATATATGACACAACAGTAGAAATGTGCCAGCCAGCAGAGATTATGAGCAGTTATACTGAGCTAGACACATCAAGCGTGGCCTTTTACACGTGTAAATATGGTGAAGAGTGAACACACAGAGCACAGCGTGTCATAAAGAAGTCAAGATGAGGTTTACGGCACAATAAGAACAAGTTTACTTGTGTGCAGATTCTGAGAAACATTGAGAAACTTGTCACAATAATATAGATTTCAACTGATGTGCATCACATGTTGTGTATATCGGCTATTTTGTTTTATTTCAAGTAAGTAAGATTATAATATCTAACTACTGTAGTAATTGTAATATTGGAATTACTCCATAGCGATAGATGTAACTAACTAATAGAGCCTTATTGTAAAGCATTACCGAACAATAATAAAGAGTCAGGACATTTTCAGTGAACACTATTGCGAATACAAAATCTGAATGGCTGTTTGAAACATTTAGGCTATGTGTTCTATGTGCGGCTGGCATATTTTTCCAAATGTTTTCAATGGGAGCTCCGCGTTTTTTAAACGTCATGAGCCTAACGAGGCACTGAGCGTTTTTTTCACGCTGAAGCGCTGAGCGCCCGGCGTTTTAAACTGGTCGCCGAGAGTTGAAGAATGTTCAACTTTGGGTAACTTTGGGCTCATCACTGTCACTTTTTACCAAACCGTCCAATCACAGCGGGGGAGGGGCGGGACTAATACCACACCGACCAACCGCCACATTCTGCTTGTACAACGTCGACATGACAACAACAAGCATAATAACGGAACAAAATAATTTAAAACAAGAGCCACAGAAAATACGTTCGACATTTTAATATAGAATCAACACAGAAACAAAATATGTGTGAAATGAGATACTAGTAACACTTTCGCGGATATTACGCATCATAAAAAGCAAAGTGTCTAAACTGAAAAAAAAAAAATTTAAGATATACGCTGCCAAAACGCTCTCAAGCGCCCATAGCTAGGCGTTTTCAGCTAGCTAAAAACGCTTTGGTGGACACACGCGGCCTTAAACACAGTTCAGACAGAAATTAGCGCAGCTTAGGGTTTCCACACCGTGGTTAACTTCAAATTCAAGGACCTTCCAGGTCCAATACCCTCATATTCAAGGACTTAATGTGGGAACACATTTGTTGTGTCCCAACAACAAAGGTGCCATCATTGTAGTTTCGTGTCTGCCTGAACGTCATGGCAACGTACAACACAAAGTACCTCATTCGGGAATCGCTTAATATAACGCGGAGACATTAGCGAGACTAGCGTAAATCAAGCAAGCTAGTATGCATAGGCCACGAAGTGTTGGTGAAATAACACTTTAGCAGACTGGAGGGAATAATATGGACTTAAACACTCCATAATTAATTATTCAGTGTATTTGTAAGTGCACACGATAACAATACCGTGCATGTTCATTATCGTGATATATCGCATTAATGTATGTGCAAAAACATTGCTATATAACAAACATTGTGTATTTATGCAGTGGAATATAGTTTGTTTCAACATTAAAAAACTTTATATATTACATTACTAAATTACATTGCATGTTAAACATTTATATTAAGCTCAAATTTTTTTATATGAAATTTACTTTATAATTTGAATAAATTAATACAAATAAACGGTAACACTTTACAATAAGGTTCCATTAGTAAGCATGAACTAAAAATAAAAATACTTCTAAAGGATTTA
>NW_027508799.1:34745000-34762500 GCF_051911475.1 Siphateles boraxobius | reverse complement strand
CTCAGCGGTTCACTCACCGGATTGCGTGTGTTTTTCGGGTTTGACAGAAAGTTTGTGATTAGACACTGACGGGATCCGCCTGAACTGCAGCTTCCAGAGGCACGAACTTCCGCTATCAGACAAGCGCCCACAGAAACACTTCAAAATAAGAGTCCCCATCCACACCCACCACCTCAGATCTGTCTTGAGACGGTACATGTCAAGTAAAATAATAATAAAGACAATAAAGTAGCATATAATTTCAAATAATAGTAATAATAATCAAAACAAAATAAAATATACAAATAATATAGGGATTAATCAAATTTCTGCATAAACTAGGCCGTCGTCATTTCAAAATAAGAGTCACTTGGTACAGTCGGTGTGTATAATAAATCAATAGATCAATAAATCAATAAGTCACTACACACACACACACACACACACACACACACACACACATATATATATATATATATATATATATATATATATATATATATATATATATATATATATATATTAAATATACATGAGAGTCATCATGGAGAATACACATGACAGTTATTAATAATGAGCATCAGGTCAGTTTGTAAGAGTGTTAATACTTCAGAAATCAGATTAAATGGATCAAAACAATGAAATTCAGTCTGAGTTCTGATAAAGAGGAGGATTTGGCATTCGGACAAATATAATTATTGGAGGTGCTGCTGGGTTAATATAATTTAGCCTACTGGAAAATCTGTTCAATTTCATCGACAGTAGCTGTGGCTGTCTATTAGTTAACACAGTTTTGGATCCACATTTGAATGTAAATGTTTTATTTACATATGCTAATGTTTTTATTATTATTATCATCTGTGCTGTTTCTTATCTAATTCCTTTCTGAGTGATGTTTAATCAGCGAGTATCAGTGATCCAAAGGAGATATTGGCCTATAATTTATAGATAGGCCTATAGCTGAAGAAAAAGAAATAAATGAATAAATAAATCATTCTGACTTTTTTTTAATGAGGTAAAGATGGGTTTGGCAGTCATTTTTAGTTGTCTTCAACTGGGCTTAACTTGACCAGTTAGTTTGCTCTCTCTGTGTGTGACATCATAAAATGTAAAAGGTTTGGTGTTTATCACAATGGTAATTCAACAAAAACATGATACAAGTAGGCTATAGTTCGAGAACATTCAAATAGTGTTCACATAATGTTTGAAAAATGATAAACTGGAATGTTCCCTTACGTTTTCTTTATGTTGCAATTATAATGAAGAATGTCGTTTTAAAGCTCTAGCAGAATTACACCATTAAAGAGCAACTAGATGAGATCCCACCGTTTATCAGCTTCTAATGTGAACCTCTGTAAACAGAAGTCCTTCACCTTCCCACATATATGGCAAGCCGTTTCCACTTTTAATCATTCATGAATTATTGATTTCAACAATTACATTTTCACTTCTTGATATTAAGAATGACGTCATCACTAGTTAAATGTCACCTTGTCATTCAAATTCAATTGTTGATATCAAGAATTGATTTCAGTTGAAATTCCCGTTTCACATATCAGAAACACAATTCCTACTAGTAAAAATCTTTAATTTTGATATCAATAATTCGATTGTCACTTGTGACAATGTTAATTTCTGATATCATGAATGTGATTGTTACTAGCAAAGAAAGCCATTTTAGAAATCTGAAATTACTCTCCTAATTATTGATATCAGAAATAAATTTCCAGATATCAGAAATAGCGATTGTAACATGTTGAAATACATTTACAGATATCAAGAATTAACATTTAAACTAGTGAAAACTAAGTTCTTTATATCAGGACTTTAAATTTTTACCAGTAACAAAGTAATTATTGATATAAAAAATTATAAATTTTTACTAGAAAGGATTGTATTTCTATATATGAAACTGGAATTTCAACTAAGAAATCAAGTCTTGATATAAAGGTGAATTTGAATGGCAGATTATGGTGACATTTAACTAGTGAAAATATAATTACAGATATCAAGAATTATAGTTCTGACTAGTTGAAATTTAATTCTTGATATTAAGAATTCATATTTCTGCGCGTGATGATGTTGATTTAAAGAATTAACTTTGATTTTTACTTGTGGAAAAGCAATTCCTGATATCAAAAATAGGCATTGTTACTAGTAAATAATTAAGTTCCTGTTGCCAATAAGTAGCATTTTAACTATAGTGAAAATTGAATTGATGATATCACAAATTGATATCCTGGGAATGATTAAAAGTCAAAACGGCTTGCCATACCACCTAACCTCCCTCATTCTGATATATGGACGATGACAGCACCGCGTGACACTATTATTGCATGAAATAAGCTCTCAAAAGAAAACCAATCCAGCTAGAGGACAAAAACATCTATAAAGGCGTGCGTGTTTGTCAGGAGGTTGTAAAGCAGCGCTTGGACTGCAGGTTTCTCAGCAAAGCCCTTGAGAGCACCTGCTCGCCGCACATTAGCTGTGTTACAGAAGCACAGGCGATAATGACATTCAGCATCTGAGTTTATGAGGGTCTCGCGAGGCCACCGCAGGCTTCATGCTGAAGCACAATCATGTGTGCGTCCTCGAGAGCTCATGCATGCAGGACTGAGACACTGTTAGCAAAGATTCGTGCTGCTGAACAACAACTTTTTTCATGCAAAGACCAGATATTCGAATGCATAGGGTTTGAATTTAACTAGATATACTTCTCCAGTTGATTGATCACTTTAAGAATTGCCAGTTTTCCGAAATGTTATGTTTAAATATGCAAATAAAGCATTATCATATTAAATATGCACAAACTTGCAGGACAGATATCAAAACATTGGTATAAAAATTCTTTGTGGCATAACGTTTTTTACACAGGGGGTTTGGGGTTTCTCTTTTATAATCACTCCATAAATCAGAAAATACTGGCAACAGCCAGAAAAAAAGCATAAATGTTCTTTAAATAAGGTGAATGATCTATGAACAAATATTTAGAATATAGATATGAGTGTGTGAAGCTGCTGATTTAAATCTAAATATGCAATGAAAAAAACACTAAATGTGTATTGTGGATATTTTCTTCCGACTAGTCTGAAACAACATGTCATGAAAAGCCAAAAATCTCAAAATTGGCCAGTGCATGACAAAACATTGGTATCTTGCCTTAAAAATAACAACGGCACCATATAAATGCTGATATCTGACAGCATGTGACAGAAATAATCATGTTTCTATGCTTCTCATCGACCGGCTGCAAGCTCGTATGAAGGTATCACACAGAGCAAATAACATATTTGAATATAAGAATAAGAACAATTCGAAAAGGTTTCAAAACTACTGTTATCTTCATCCAGAGGGAAGATCACTGGCGATATTTCAGAGGAAATTCAGGCGTGTCTTCCTGTAATCATGTCCAAACAGCACCAGAACTGAGTTATTTCATGAATGACGGTAGAATGACGAAGGCTGGCGCCTGGAAGCAGAAATATTTTGCATATGAAGCAGGCAATTAAAAACTTCAGCAATACTGTAATGCAGAGATTCCCAAACTTTCACCTAAAATACTTGAGATTTTAAGTTAATATTTCAATCATTTAACAACCAGTGTTGCAGGTTTCGAATTACAAGATACTTTTTTAAAGTAACAAGCGAAGTAAGACATTACTTTTAAATGTACAAAAAGTTATATTTTCAAATAAGTAACGCAAGTTACTTTGTTTTCCCATTTACTGACCTCTCCTGTACTCAAAAAAATAAGCTGTTGAACCAACTTAATTAAATTAAGGAAAACTTTTCCACGAAATTGAATTACATTTTTCCAACAAAATCGAATTAGTTTGAAATGATTTGTTGTAATCTTGCTGTATGAACTTAAATTAATTTAGTCAAGACTACTAAAATAATTGTGTCATTCCTACTAGATAAAGTTTAGTCGTTACCTAGATTTAATTTTTGTCCTGCCTAAAATCACCAACATTATAACTTTAGCTAATTTGACTCTATAGTTACTTCCAATGATATTAGCTACTAGCATTCAATTTAATTAGAACAACTTTTTACATCGTAATATTAGATATGACTTACTTAGGTCTGAAAGTGAGGTTTAATGCATATATACAGGCATGAGTTTGCATTTCCTCTAGCCTGATGCTTATTTATTTCACTTTTAATGTGAAAGGGAAAATATAACCTTTTATTATTATTATTATTATTTAAAAACAAACATGCAAGCCCAGCCCAGATGAGAAAAATTAACGCAAAAGTAACCTAATGCATTAATTTTCATAAAAAGTAGCACAGTCAGTTTATTCTTTAAGGAGTAACGAATTATTGTAGCACAAAAAGTAACTTTCCCCAACACTGTTCACAACACATTCACATGTTTGCCGTTCTCTGATGTTGGTTAATGTTCACATGACGTAATCTCAGCCTCAGATGTCACAACCACGGACCGTTGGCTGAACGTCTGATGCATAAGGCACACAAAACTAGTTTTGAAGCTGTCATCTGATTGGTTGAATTCTACTGCATTTCCAGGAGACGTGTGTGTCGCGTTCTTCAACGAGTTGCCTGAATACAAAGGCGTTGCGAAGCCAAACCCCCTTATGGAAGAAGAAAATCCGTCATGTTTACATCAGAATAAATTAAACGCTGCATTCAGAGGGAGACGTCCCCGTCACTCCAGGAGACGTTCCAGGATTTAAAGGGATAGTTCACCCAAAATGAAAATTCTGTCAGTGTTTACTCTCCCTCTTCAACCCCGTAAGACCTTCATTCATCTTCGGGACACGAATTAAGATATTTTTGATGAAATCTGAGAGCTGGATCACTCCTCCATAGGCTTCTAAGGGATTGACACTTGCCAAACCCAAAAAGTTATTAAAGACATCGTTAAAATAGTCCAAGTGACTACAGTGGCTCAATCTTAAGTTTATCAAGCGACGAGAATACTTTTTGTGTGCAAAAACAAACAAAAATAACGACTTTATTTCAACTATTAATTTCCTTATCGGGCCTCGAGTGAGTTCACTAGTGATATAGCGTAAGTTTCTGTGTTGTACGTCACACGTAGGCTCACTATTGGCCGACGCTGGTCGTGTGTGTGATGCGTGTGACGTACAACACAGAAGCGCTGCGCTGTTACACTAGTGAACTGACTCGAGCCCACAGAGAAGGAAATTAATAGTTGAAATAAAGTTGTTATTTTTGTGCACAAAAAGTATTCTCGTTGCTTGATAAACTTAAGATTGAGTCACTGTAGTCACTTGGACTATTTTAACGATGTCTGTAATAACAAGTGTCAATCCCTTAGAAGCCTATGGAGGAGTGATCCAGCTCTCAGATTTAATCACAAATATCTTAATTCGTGTCCCGAAGATGAACGAAGGTCTTACGGGGTTGAACAACATGAGGGAGAGTAAATACTGACAGAATTTACATTTTTGGGTGAACTATCCCTTTAAGGATGAAACGTTGGTGAATGGTGGTTCCTGGCTGACGACCCAGAGGCTGACCCGTGGGCACCGGCAGCAATGCCAAGCAGGTCACACTGCAAAAAAATAAAAATAAATCACATTATTCCACAATGTTCAACAAAATTTTACCGAAAATGAAATAAAGATAATTATTATTATTTGAAAAGAATATACACAGTAAATTTGACAGGGCCCCCTGCTGGCCCAGTGTGTTAATCCGTGCAAACCTGATCAGATGGAGATGCTGACCTCCTGTTGTCACTCCCATAAGGCCATTTTTTCTCCCATCATCCATCAATGCTGTCATGTCCAGCTCAGCGGCCGCAGGGGATTGGTAGATGTGAGCTCTGATTGTGTGCGACAACTTCATTACGAGCTGATCAAACCTCCCGCTTTCGTCATGAGCGATGCATGTCAGTCTTCTCCAGTGTCAGATCTCTGTCATATAAAGGCTTGAAGAAAACAGGCAAACTACAAAAGCTACATTTGCATTAACATAAAAAATGTTGTTTCTTTGGCTTAAAAGTTTTGCATGAATAATTCAGTACAGTTTCGTAAAACGCCTATCCATAAGATCCAGTTCAAAATAACGATTCATTCACAAATCTGACATTTTTGCTCATTATGTGAACCTTGCAAACACATTTTTGTTATATTAACCTGATATCTTGCTCTCTGGAGATGGTTTAAATGGAGAAATGCTCTGGTGATTTCCATTTTTGAGTGCAATATGCATCAGTTAGGACTGTGGGTGCACCAACTCAAACTAAATGTGCTCTCACCAGCAGACAAAACACTGAGGAAATACTATAAAACACACTGATCCTCATGATGTTTCTCTGCAGACGGCCTCTCTCGCCCACGCTTCTCTGAGGAGCACACGGGGTTAATGAGACACACATGAACCTCCTCCAGACCGTCTGTGTGTGTGTGTGTGTGTGTCCAGCAGGAGGCAGCGTTCTGGAACACACGCAGACCTTCAGATCTCCTGCTGCTTCTCATCACTCTTGTGTTCTGACAGAAAGAGAAACAGTTTGTGTTTCTCAGCGCAGTCGGGTTCCTCTCGCGGACCTCTGAATGCCCACTGGAAAAGTAGAATGAATATTATTACATGAACATAAGGCAGAGTAAGACTAGAATGCTAGTATGCTATTCTGAATTCAGCACTAGAGTATGGTTACTGCACAGCACACAGTGAACACTGAATCCCAGCTAATGGAACGTTCTGGAAAGGTTCTTTCAAACTCATTAACCTAAGTAACCTAAATAGAATGTTCGTTCTTGTTTCAGAACGTTCAGAGAACATTCAAAAGTAACGTTCTTAGCTTTGAAGAATGATCAAACGGAACGTTCCACTGAAGTGCCTTGGAACCATAGACAGTAAAAGAAATGGACACAGCGCCCCCTTGATTTCAACGGAGAAAAGTGAAGCCCATTAGAAGCACTCACTTCCTGATGGCTGAGCGACTGCGCAGGCTCAAACTGAGCTTGACGACGTAGATGTGACGTGAGCAACCTGACTGACAGTTGTAAATCTTCTAGTAGCTGTGTAACGTTTACCGCGATTGACATTGAGATGTTTTTCCCCCCCATTACCTGTATAATTTCCTGATAATTTCCCCATCCCCCATTAATATAGGTATACCCCGTTACCCATGCTTCATTATTTAATGAAGCAGATAAATTATTTAAAGTTCGTGGATAAATGCTACTTCATATGTACTCACTTGTCACATACCGAATTATTTCCAATTCCTCAGAAACATTGTTGAAATATTTTGTCCCGTTGCTTTTATGGACTCTCTATCTATGGGCTTCTCCCTGGACTTTACGCCTCTATGTCTCCCCGATTGCCTCATAGACAGTAAAAGATTGCCTGCGAGCTTCTCCTCCTGTCTATACAGTAATTTCTCTACTGTGCGACAGAAAGTCGCGTGGTTATGACGCAATCGTTAGCCTATTTTTTACAAAGATGGCTTCTACGGGGCCATAACGTAAGATACAAAGTAATGGCGCCTTTTATACATTGTTGTTTCTTTAGAAATAAATAATGGACAAATGAAGTCTTTGGACGCCTCAGATGTAAATTTTTTCGCTGTCAAAGTGACGCCAACATGAATGGGAGTTCATTTGACGTAATTTCCACTGAAACAGGAAGCTGAGGCGGGACATATTGAATGGCTCCTCCCCCTTTTCAAATAGCCAATAGCGTTTAGTTTACCTCACAGACTGCAAGTCGTACTTGATGGCACCATGGAATCAATCCGAGCGAATGATGATACGTTTCAATAGTAGAGGTGTGAATAAATTCTATTAATTTCATTCTTAATCAACGTACAGTTGGAAAACGGAGTAAAACTTTTGAGCAACTGAACGCACACACACTCCAGCCCATATTGCGCCGTGACGCAGTAGCATTCAACGGTCGCTTTGGGCAGGTGGTATTTATAGCATAGGGGGCGGAGCTTCAGATTCTAGAGAGCATTTGATTGGACAAAAGATGTGATGAGAAGCTGAAGTCTGCGATGATGTCATAAAAATCCCTGATCCATATTAGCGGAAGTGAGAGACTAAGTTTTGAATGCTTATATCTCCTAAATGTGAATATTGTCATTGTTTTGGATCTGTTAAAAACCAGCTTATTCATAACCCTCAAAGGCTAACATATTCATACTAAAAGCATACTAAAAATAAATTGATTTCAGTGGGCCTTTAACATCTGCATAACAAAAAAAACACATTTTGAATGTTCAGAGAACTATCAGAAATAACGTCAGCATAACGTAATACTGAAAGGATGATTATGGGATGTGAAGTGTGTTCAATAGAATATACAGACCTCCTGTTTTCATCCTTTATCATCACCATCACTTATATACATTATATCATTAAATTAATTACATTTAATGATCTCAGAAGTATCCGCTGGGAGATTTTTGATTTGCTACTGATTATATAATTCATAATGTTGCATAATGGACTAATTACTGTCATTGTTCGTAGCAACTAAGAGAAATTTTTGTAAGTTCACTGAACTCGCACACACATAGAGTGTGCTGATGCAATTATTAAGAGAACGAAAGGGACGTTTGGAGAGTTTAAAAAGTGAAAATGCTGTGAACTACATGCACACTTTCCTTGGGTAATTTCTTCTCCGTCGGGTTTTATGTCGGAGACAATCTTCCAGACTGAAGTAGAGGAGAGTTTGTGGGACACAAACACAAATGGGACGACCTCAGACGACCCTCATCTCACTCGTTCACTAGATGTTGTGTGTTTATTCTAGTATGCTTAATAGACAGCAGGTTCCCTTAAAGATTCTGATCAAATCATTCAGATAAATACAAGCGTTTCTTCCTGGAGCTGCTGAGATTAGAGTCGGAGAAGCTCGCAATACGATAATATGTTGAGGCGGATGTCTAGAGGTCTGATGGCTGTTATCAAACGGGTCCTGTGGGCTCTGAAGTTCATGGCGCATATAGATAATATATGGTGTTCAGCAGCCAAACAATCAGACGAGTCCTGCTGTGTGCAGGATTTAGCTTTACCATTAAACACACACACAAACGCTTGCTTTTCTATCATTTACATTCACTTTTATAAACCTTTTTGCCCTCTTAGTTGTTTATCAAGTTGTTTTCGTCATGGAGAACATTAGTTGCTGGCAATTTCAGATTTTAGAAGACTTTTTCTATTTTAATTTAAAAACGTAATGTTGGGAGGCAAAACAGGAGGTGTTTTGGAGAGGGAAAATTATTTTAATAATTAAAGCTGAAAGTTCTGTCATCATTTACACACCGTCGCGTCGATTCAAACTCGTATGAGTTTTTTTCTTCTGTGAAACATAAAAGATGTTTAACAGAATGTTCATGTTGCTCTTTTCAATACTCATAGATTCAATACAAAAAATGTACTATAGACAGACAGACCGATAAACAGACGGATGATACACTGAAAAAAATTTGGAGTAGGATTTACTTGAAAAGAGCTAGGCAACTTTTTCCACTCAGAAAATGCTAGTAAATTTACAAAGATTTGCCAAGTAAAACCTAAACATATTCATCAGTAGCTTTAATTAGAAATCGTTAAGTTAAATTTTACTTGGAATATGGAATTAAGTAAACTTTACTTAGCCGAGTTAAGTGAAAGTAACAAAGAAAATAAGTAATTTTAACTTGGCTAGTAAAAGGTTGATTAATATCAATTTAGTTGAAATTTCCTTTGCATTTAATTTCACTCAAACAATTTTTTTGAATTATACCAGTTGTTTATAGTATGTGTTTTACTTAGTCATTTATATTTCATCATGTCAGTTGTTAAGGATGATGTGAAAATGCAAAGACCTCGAAACTTGGTAGACAATACACAATGACGGTACCATTGATGGATCGTTTTTGTGTTTGAATGTGTCATTTTGAGTAGAAAATTTACTCGAAATGTAACAAAATGGCAAGTTACTAAATCCTGACAACAAAAGCAATGATAAAACGGTGTAAATACTGCTGGAAACCAGTCAAAAATGAACCACATTAATTATTCAAGGTCCAGTGCATGATGGGAACCCCAGTGTCAGAAAAGTTGAGTAATTTTTACTTAATTTTATTGAGTTGATATTTACGCTTTCATTTCTACTCGCTTGACTTAAGTACTGATATGGAATTTACTTTTTTTATTTTTATTCTTGCCTGAACTAACTTTTTCTTGTAAATTACATTGTAATTACTTTACCGCTACAGTGAAAAGACCTGGGTGTTATACTAGACCGCAACCTGTCTTTTGAAAAGCATATTTCATGTTACAAAAACAGCCTTTTTCCACCTTAGAAACATTGCTAAGCTACGTAATATGCTATCAGTCTCTGATGCAGAAAAGTTAGTTCATGCATTCATGACCTCGAGACTAGATTACTGTAATGCTTTATTAGCTGGTTGTCCTGCATCTTCAATAAACAAGCTACAGTTAGTGCAAAATGTAGCCGCTAGAGTTCTTACTAGATCAAGAAAATATGATCATATAACACCGATTTTATCATCACTTCATTGGTTACCTATAAAGTTCCGTATTAAATACAAGGTATTGCTTTTGACTTATAAAGCTCTAAATGGTTTAGCTCCAGTCTATTTAACGGATCTTCTATCGCCTTACAATCCATCGCGCTCTTTAAGATCACTAGATTCGAGGCTTCTGGTCATTCCTAGGATATCCAGATCCACCAAAGGAGGCAGAGCATTTTCACATTTAGCTCCGAAGCTCTGGAATAGCCTTCCTGATATTGTTCGTAGCTCAGACTCTCTCTCCCAGTTTAAAACTAGACTGAAGACGCATCTATTTAGCCAGGCATTCATATAAATTTTTATCTTACAGTTACTGTAAATTCGGCCTCTAGTTCATAAACGCCAGAGGAGAACTGGCCCCCGACTGAGCCTGGGTTCTCCCAAGGTTTTTTTTTTCTCCATTGGGTCACCTGATGGGGTGTTAGGACACCATTAGGTCACTGGATGGAGTTTTTTCGGTTCCTTGCCACTGTTGCCTTTGGCTTGCTCAGTTGGGGATATTCAAATTAATTAACCAATCATACCATTGATCAGCTCTACCAAACTAGGATGTCTTTTTTTCCAGTAATAAACAAACATTGTTAAGTTGTTTTGATTGATACTGTGAAGCAGCTTTGATACAATCTGTATTGTGAAAAGCGCTATATAAATATATTTGACTTGACTTGACTTGACATTGTTTTTTTTAAGTAGTATTTACCTTACCAAAAAATCTTTTTTTACAGTGTAGACAGATAGATAGATGTGTCACACATCTTATTATTAAAACATGAACATTTCTGCATGAGCTCATCTCTATTAAGCTAAAGAAGCAGATACAGTGTAATGAGTGTTCAAACTTCTCTCAAATTAACTAAACAACACAGCAATTACACAAACAAGAACAAGTCATTTAAACACATTCAACTGCGCTCTCTCTCTCTCTCTCTCTACTGTATGTTGGAGTGTTTTCAGTTTTCTACTACCTCATGAGAAATTAATGAATGCAGAGACACTTGATCTGTATCGAGTGGAAATGCCAGTGTGTGTCTTAAAATATAATCTACAGCTATTTTTTGCCGTTGCCGTAATTTAATCATGTTAAATAAGAAACATATGAAATCATTCAGAGTCCAGCAGGATAATTTTATTTCAGTTAATGTCAAAAATGTTTTTCTGACTTTAGTTTCAGTTTTAGTTATCTAAAAAAAACCTAGTTCAAAGTATCATGAGCCCAGTGTTGTGTATCGAACCGAATCGTGACATGAGTGTGTTGTTAAAATATGCGGCACACACTCTTAAGTGTAATTACATCCTATAATGCTCAGCGCTCTCTGTGCGCTGGATGGATTATGGCATGACACCATTATTTAGCTGAAAAATGATTAATGGTGTATGAGCTCCATAAACACAGCAAATGAGAGACAAGCTCACCGAGAGCGTCTCTGACCCTCACACACACCTCTGAAATAAACACACACCAGCACGGCAACATGAAATACGGGCCGCATTTAAGACTTATTGTTCTCCATATGACAGGAGGAGCAGAATTCATTCAGCATTCGTCCAAGAGCGATAAACTCTTCATTATAACTCCTGACGTCTGTATAAAAGCACTGGCACTAATGGAAAAGCTCAGAAAAACACAGTCGTCAATGACGCCAGACGTCTGACATGAGAAAAAAACAATCAATCACTCGTAAAACATCTACTATTACATAAAATATTTGCAATTTAAATGTTGCTGGCAAAAAAAAATAACTATTGAAGAGCCGTCAATGCTGAAAAATGCTGTCCGAATTATGCCAATATCTACTAACTAATATTTTATTTCGGCTTTATTTAGATTAACAGCAATGTTTTTGATAGTTTTAGTTTAAGTGAATAACCCTGCTTGAAACAACCCATAAATTCATTAAACATCTTTCCTATCCTGACTTTAATGGGTAATTTACGATTATTTTTAAGAAATTTTTTTTTGTCTCAAGTTTTGTCTTAGGAACAATCTTAGAAAAAAAAGTTTTTGGGGAATAAAATATATTTGTAAATAAGAAAAAATAAAATTGTTTTATTCTTAAAGTGCCTCTATGTGTTTTTTGATCTTAGATGCATGTAAACCCGTTCCAGGAGATTCCAAAACACAATCAGAAACCGTTAAATAGTCAAATAGAGTCTATGCTATTTAACGGTTCCTGATTGTGTTTTGGAATCTCCTGGAACGGGTTTACATGCATCTAAGATCAAAAAACACTTTAATTTTCTCATAATAATCACTTCAGCTTCATCTCTTTTCTCACAGTGTCTGAAACGGTTCGTTCGGAAATTCAGTCTCTCTAAGCTCCGCCTCTTTGAGAGCTGCTCTGCTCTGATTGGTCAGATGTCCCAGTCTGCTGTGATTGGTCAGAAACCAAATACTCATTATGATATCTGAATCTCAGCTCTTGATCACAGTGATACGAACAGTAACGATGGCGTGGGTTTTACCAAGGCTATCTCACGACCAATTGTACGAATTTGTACGAGTGATGAAAAGGTGGCTAATTCGTACGAATTCATACGACCTCACTCGTACGAATTTGTACGATTTATCTAAAACCACGTGATGGGTAGGTTTAGGGGCGGGGTCAGCGGTAGGTCATTCGAACAAATTCATCGAAATTGAGCAACTCTTAAAATATGTACGATTTAGCAAAAATCCTACTAATCCGTACGAGTGAGGTCGTATGAATTCGTACGAATTAGCCACCTCGTAAAATACGTACGAATTGCCGCGAGATCGGGCTGGTTTTACCGTATCAGTCTGAGAAAACAGCGTCTTCTCGACACGAACAACACGAACGAAACTCTTCCAGTCTCAGATAAACTACAGTGTTTGAGGGCGGGGCTAAGAGACGCTGTTCAGCCAATCAGGACCAGAGTATGTAAATTAGTTACAAACCCATGTAGTTTCAGCAGGAAGTGAGAAAGTTTGATCTTTAAAACGTTGCAGACCTTTAATATTCACAGTCAGCCATATTACACACTAAATAATATGCGAAAAAGCCTAATAGAGGCACTTTAAGAATGTTTTGTGAATCAAATTCAGGATTAATAAAGGCTCTGTAACCCCTGATGTTTTTTTTTGTTTGTTCTAACGGCAGCAATTATGAAAGCGCTTTACTAACGAGCGTATGTGGACTCAAAGCTGCTGTCCTCGCTAACAAGTCCCTCTAATGAGATCATTAATTACGTCCTCCAGCAGAAAAAATCTGCTGCCTCAACATGTCGAGGACAACACAGGAACGGCACGTGGGGTGTGAGAGCAGATTACGGGTCAGTGTGAGATACGAGCCGCAAGCGACACGTGTGTGTGTTAGAACGGATGCCGTATGCTCTTAAACACCACCATCTGTACGGGAGAACGAACGAGACCGTTTACTGCGCGAATGATGCACTGTAAAAATAGCAAGAGTTGCCGGAAATAATCAATTACCAGGTTTAGTGTGAAACAAAATTCAGTTTTTCCCCCCATCTTCATCTTTCTTTAGTGTGTAATGTTGCTGTTCGAGCATGAAAAAGGGAGTTATTCTGTGTCAGTGTTTCTGAACTCCCTGAAACGCCTCCATTGTAGTCTTGAGTTTCTTCCGGGAACGCGTCACAATATTCCTCATTTAAATAATTAATACGTAGAATAAAGGGGCGGGGCCAGGTGTTAAACTGGTGGTGTTACGGGGCGGGACATTTCCCAAACACACTCGAAGCGCTCGACCAATCACAACACACTGCTCCAGTCGACCAATCAGAGCGCAGTGTCCTTTTTCTTTTCAGAAGGAGGGGCTTCATAGAGACAGGAAGTAAACAGTGGTATGTTTTCCGAAAGGATCGTTAACCAAACTATGGTCGCAAATTCCGTCGTTATCAGCAGTTCAACGACAAATTGCGACAATATGGTTTCGGGAAAAAGACGTGACTCGCTAGTTGATTTCTTCAGCGATGCAGCGTACTATGGTAGTGAAGCAGCGAGTTACGTCGTTATACGAGAAACACACCCGAGAGCGTTACTGACAGACTGGGAAGAGAGGAGCTGCAACAGGGACAGTGAAAAAGACATAAATACAAGCAAAATAAGGCCTACCACCCAAAAACAACAACTTTCGCCTGTATAAGCAGCTCATAGCGCGTGAGAGGACACAAGTATTCATTTTTCAGTTCAAGATCTGTTTCTCCAGTGTGTGTTTATTTAACTGGTGCTCCGTTTGAATGACACACAATATAAACAATCACGGTTTGCCTAATTGGTAATTAATCAGGATCCCTGATTAGAGGTGATCAATTACAGGCGTCTGGAGAACACACAGTTAGCGGCGCACTCTGTCTGATCCAAACAGAATTACATGATGAGTAAAACTGACTCAAAACAAAAGTGTTTGGTTTTTGGTGCTCAGTTGCTAATAAAATATATGCATCAAATACACGAAAAGTTTTTCCTCAGTATTTCTGTCTAAAAATATCCAAGCAAAATGACTGAAGTTTTGGTTTTTGAAAAATGGGTTAGCTTAATGGCTCACTTAATTTTATGTTAAAAACGAAGAAATATCTGGCAATGGATCAAAAAAAAAATTACCTAAAGATTATTTTTCTAAACCCATTGGCAATTAATATTAATTTAGAGAAAGAATAAGAATATAGTAAATAAAGTATAGAAAATGAGAATATAGTGAATAAAGTGCACACTGGAATCCAACATTTCAGAGTGTGTGTTATATGGTGCTAACGTGACTGTGTTTATTTCACACTCCCGCGCTCCTGTTTTCTCCTCCGTCCATGATGTCGCTCTGTGTCTTTATCTCTGCCTCTGAATCTGGGTTATTTTCTGCTGTCACCATCATTTTCTGCTGAAAACACAAACCCACAATATCAGGCACAGTGTATCTCTCTCTCTCACTCTCTCACACACACACACACACACACACACACACACACACACACACACACACACACACACACACACACTCCTCATGCATAGTCAAGTCACCTTTATTTATATAGCGCTTTTTACAATAGATAGTTTCAAAGCAGCTTTACAAAGATAACATGAAAATAATGTTGTAATAATATTGTTAAATATAAAATGAAATGTCCCCAAATGACTCTCAACTCGCTAGTTGAGTCATACATACAATAACTCTCTCTCTCTCTCTCTCTCTCTCTCTCACACACACACACACACACGTTTTTATAGTAGTATACAGAACTAGTTCGGCTCTGGTTAATGACACAAAAACACTGTTGTGTGTGTCTTTGAAAGGGAGGGAGAACTGGATTTATTCTCTCCACGTGTAGCAGAGGGAAAGAGAAATGAGCCGATGGCTACAGAGACACAGACCGTGAAACACTCGATATATTTGATACATCATTTAATTTCATTTGGGTTTAGAAATGTAGGGAAATTCATCTACGTGTACATATATCTGCAGCTGGAGTCCTGCGTGTGGAAATGGAGAATAAATCATGGAGAAAAATACAGAAAGATACGAGACACGACTGAGACGCAAGCAGAGAATAACAATAAGAGGAGGCTGAACATCCTGAAGTATAACAGCGAGAAAAGAAATAGCAGAAAATGAGATTATGGTAAATAAAATGCAGAAAATAAAAGAAGACAGTAAATAAAGTGCAGGAAATATGAGAAAACAGTAAATAAAGTGCATAAAATATGAGAATACAGTAAATAAATGGCATAAAATATGAAAATACAGTAAATACATTGCATAAATTATCAGAATACAGTAAATAGATTGCATAAAATATGAGAATACAGCAAATAAAGTGCATAAAATATGAGAATACAGCAAATAAATAGCATAAAATATGAGAATAAAGCAAATAAATAGCATAAAATATTAGAATACAGCAAATAAAGTGCATAAAATATGGGAATACAGCAAATAAATAGCATAAAATATGAGAATACAGTAAATAAATAGCATAAAATATGAGAATACAGCAAATAAATAGCATAAAATATGAGAATAAAGCAAATAAATAGCATAAAATATGAGAATACAGCTAATAAAGTGCATAAAATATGGGAATACAGCAAATAAATAGCATAAAATATGAGAATACAGTAAATAGAGTGCATAAAATATGAGAATACAGTAAATAAATAGCATAAAATATGAGAATACAGCAAATAAAGTGCATAAAATATGAGAATACAGCCAATAAAGTGCATAAAATATGAGAATACAGCAAATAAAGTGCATAAAATATGAGAATACAGCAAATAAAGTGCATAAAATATGAGAATATAGTGAATAAAATGCAGAAAATAAAGGCAGACAGTAAATAAAGTGCATAAAATATGAGAATATAGTGAATAAAATGCAGAAAATAAAGGCAGACAGTAAATAAAGTGCAGAAAATAAGAATGAAGCAAATAAATTGCAGAAAATATGAGAATACAGCGAGTAAAAGTAGTCAATATTAGTGTTTGTAATGTAGTATGCATGCAGTGTGTGCGAGTCCCAGTGATAAGAATGTGACTGTAGAAGAATAAAGCAGAAAGGATCATCTCAGCTGGTGTGTGTGTGTGTGTGTGTGTGTGTGTGTGTGTGTGTGTGTGTGTGTGTGTGTGTGTGTGTGTGTGTGTGTGTGTGTGTGTGTGTGTGTGTGTGTGTGTGTGTGTGTGTGTGTGTGTGTGTTCACTGCTGAAGGACTCTTGAGCTTCAGCTTGGGATTGTGTGTGTCTCATAACTTCACTGACCTTCACTCCATTAACACTCATCTCTGTCTGATAAAACCCTGGTCTGCTATCCGGACTATATTACCCAAGAGTCTGCAGGAGTGTGTGTTTGAGAAAGTGTGAGGTGATACAGAGGACGGGCTTTAAATGGAAACATACAGAGAGAAGGACAAGTGTCTCACACACACACACACACACACACACACACACACACACACACACACACACACACACACACACACACACACACACACACACACACACACACACACACACACACAGATAAGGAC
>NW_027508799.1:34725000-34730000 GCF_051911475.1 Siphateles boraxobius | reverse complement strand
AAGGGGCGGGACATTTCCCAAACACACTCGAAGCACTCGACCAATCACAACACACTAATCCAGCCAACCAATCAGAGCACAGTGTGCTTTTCAGAAGAAGGGGCTTCATAGAGACAGGAAGTAAACAGAGCGTTACAGACAGACTGGGAAAGAGGAGCCGCAACAATGGAGAACATGAGGAAAATAATCAACATTCAAGCAGGAAAAGCTAGGAAAATTTATTTCAGTTAACGTTTATTTTATTTCACGGCACAAACATGTTTTTAAGGTTTTGGGCTTAGTTAACTATAATAAATGTGTCAGTGAGGCTCCGGGGTCCCACAAACCCAGCGTTCGTCCCTAATTATCCCGGTCACTCCTGAAAAACAACCTCATTCGGCTCTGAAATCAACATTCTGGTCAATTAACATGTTCAGATGGATCTGGGGAGCGCTAGTGTGTGTGTCCCTGATGCTCACGAGCAGCTTCACTTTGACAGAAACAATGGCAACACTAATGGAACATGAGAGGCCTGAAACAATGAGCCTTTACACACGTACTGTAGTGTGTGTGTGTGTGTGTGTTCTCCTAATAAACACCTCCGTGTGCTCATGTTGCTAAAGCAGATTTTCACACACACACACGCACATAAACACGCATGCACGCATGCACACACACACATACGCACGCACGCACTCAAACACACAGACACACTCTCACACACACACACACGCACGCACACATACATGTGCACACACTCAAACACACATTCGCCCACACACTCTCACACACACACACACACACACACACACACACACACACACACACACATACATGTGCATACACTCAAACACACACATGCACACGCACAGACACACACTCACACACGCACGCACGAATACACTCAAACACACAGACACACACACACACACACACACTCTCACACACACGCACACACACACACACACATACACGTGCATACACTCAAACACACACATTCACACGCCACTCACACACGCACGCACACATACACTCAAACACAAACATTCACACGCACACACACACGCACATACACTCAAACACACACATTCACACGCACACACGCACAGGCACACACTCACATACACTCAAACACACACATTCACACGCACACACACACACACGCACGCACGCACTTACACACACTCTCACACAGACACACATACACACGCACTCACACTCCCACGTACAGACACACAGACACGCACTCACACACACGAACACACTTACACACACTCTCACAAACAGACACAAACACACACAGACACACACACACGCACTCACACGCACGCACGCATGCAGACACACACAGATACATACACAAGCACGCACGCACACACTTACACACACTCTCACACAGACACATGCACTCAGACTCATGCACAGACACACACACACACACACACACACACAGAGAGCAGTACTGCGGGTGTTTGATCTGTCATATCTAAATGTATTTAAATACAAGACTTTAGTCCATGAAAAACGAGCAGAGCTCAGCAGAAGGGCGAACACAAGCCGTCGTGTGTGTGTGTGTGTGTGTGTGTGTGTGAGAGAGAGAGAAATTAATGTGAGAGACCAAAGTGTGACTAAAGTCTTCTAGCTTTCTTCATGATAAACACCTACACACGCTACAGGCCAAGAGATTGGAATAATTATCATTTTTTAACGCTTTAAAAGAAGTCTCTTCAGCTCACCAAGACATTTATGTGCAAAATGCAGTAAAAATAGTGAAATATTATTATAATGTAAATCATCTGTTTTCTATGTGAATATATAGTAAAGTGTAATTTATTCCTGTGATCAAAGCTGAATTTTCAGCATCATTACTCCAGTCTTTAGTGTCACATGATCCTTCAGAAATCACTATAATATGATGATTTGCTGCTCGAGGAACATTTATGATTATTATCAGTGTTCAGATTTTTGAAGAAACCGTGATAATTCAAAAATTGAGGTAAGTAGGATTTTCTTTAATGAAATTAATACTTTTATTCAGCAATGACGCATTAAATAGGTCAAAAGTGACAGTATATAATTCTACAAAAGATTTATGTTTAAAATAAATGCTGTTTTTTTAAACTTTCTATTCATCAAAGAATCCTGAAAAATAAAGTGCATCACAGCTTCCACAAAAACACAGTGAAAATACTGACTCTCTTCATCCTCAACGCTACATCTAGTGTTTTGCAGTTCAAACTTGCTATTATTTTGATTATAAAGTGTTTATTTTAGTGCTGTGCAACGATAATTCGAATCCAAAATAAAAGTTTGTTATACTATATATGTCTGTATAATTATTTTGTATATATAAATACACACATAAGCA
This sequence comes from Siphateles boraxobius, assembly GCF_051911475.1. Lineage (NCBI taxonomy): Eukaryota > Metazoa > Chordata > Actinopteri > Cypriniformes > Leuciscidae > Siphateles > Siphateles boraxobius. The sequence goes on along the minus strand of NW_027508799.1, from coordinate 34,727,653 downwards.
TATATTTAGGGCTGTGAAAAGATTAATCGCGATTAATCGCATCCAAAACAAAAGTTTGTGTTTACATAATATATGTGTGTGCACCGTGTATAATTATTTTGTATATATATATAAATACACACACATGCATGTATATATTTAAGAAATATTTGCATGTATATACTGTATATATTTATATAATTTATATTATATATAAATATAAATATTCTATATATAAATAACAAATATTTCTTATATAAATACACACACATGCAGGTATATATTTCTACAAAACAATTATACACAGTGCACACACATATATTATGTAAACACAAACTTTTATTTTGGACGCAATTAATCGCGATTAATCTTTTCACAGCCTTAATATATATATATATATATGAAATATTTGCATACTGTATATATATACATTTATACGTCATGTATATTATATATAAATATTATATATATAAATAACACATTTTTCTTTAATATATACATGCATGTTTGTGTATTTAGCTGTATATACAAAATAATTACACACACATGTATTATGTAAACACAAACTTATATAAATACACTTGATTTGATATTCTGCTATATAATTAAATTACATTTATAAGTGTGTCTGAACTTGCAGTGTTACTCACAAACACTTAACGTCGCTCTTTCTCTCTCTGATCAGCTTTTCCATGTTTATCCAGTGGGATTGTGGGTCAGAGACAGCTGGAGGCCTGTCATGAGGAAACACACACACACACACACACACGTTATCTCACTCACATCATTCAACACCTAACAAACACACACATCGCTGGAGGTTATGAAGAACAGAATCACTTAACAGAGGAAAGTAGAGCAATGTAACGCCTCTCTTCTGTTTATTCACTGTCAACATGCGGTTATCTCACAATATAAAGCCATGAACACACACACACACACACACACACACTGACAGGAATAACAGGAGCTGCAGTTTCCTCTGAGAAGGAAGTTCACCATGATTTACTCCAGAAGTTTTTATGAATATAAAAACTCACAATATAAGCGACTCACAAACGTTCCTCTTCGTTTGTGTTAGGGAACAACTTTTTGCCCTAAAGGATTGTGGGAGTTTCGTTCAGCAGCACAGAATGATGCAATACACACTCAAGACAACATGAATCTGAATAGCGTCTCAGTAGCTCCGGGAGAAAGTGGCAGAAACATTTTTAGATATATTTTAAGGTGTCTTTGTTACACTTTAATTATACATTCAAGTACTGAATAATATTAAGTAACTACATGTACTTACTATAGGGTTAGGGTTTGGTTTAGTTGTATATAATTATGCATAATTAACTGTCATTGCAACTAAATGTTACATACGTAACAATGACACTGTAAAATAAAGTGTTACCTTAATAAATTTTTTATGTGATATATATTGATATGGTACCGTCCCGTTCCCCATGTACATAATATACTTATTATAGCAATTACAATAACTGGGTTATAACACTGTCTATGGTTATAACTAGGTACTAACCCTGAAATTATACCAGCTTAACCTAACCTTAACCCCTGTAGTTACTTTATATTACCAGTATTTTCTTAGGGAAGTACATGTAAGTGCACATACAGTAAAATAAACTGCAGTCATATATATATATATATGGTTGCGGTTTATTTTTGTCACGATTTTGGTCTTTTTGGTTTGTTCATGTCATGTTCCATGTCTGTTATGTGATTCCGTTTGTCATGTGATCCTGCCATGTGTCGTGTCATTGGTTAATCGTCTGTTCATTGTTCGTCTAGTTTTTCTGTAAGGATCCACTGGAGGCAAGTTGCAGTTAGAACCCAAGAGCAGTTTAATTATGAATAAAAGCAAATATAAAACAAAAGCATGGCGTGGCATGAATATACAGACTAATACATGGCAGGATCACATGACAAACAGGGAATCACATGACAGACATAGAACATGACATGAACAAACCAAAACGTGACAATTTTACTGTATGTGCTCTTACATGTACTTACCTAAGAATTTTTTTTATATATATATATGGCTAACAATTAATACTTTTATTCAGTAAGGATGCATTAAATTTATAGTTAATAAACTGAGAGTAAATATTTGACATTGTTATAAAAATAATATTTAAAAAATATATTTTAAACCTTTTATTCATAAACAAATACTGAAAAAAGTGTGAAATCTAACATTTTCTTAATGTAATAAAACAACTGTTTCCAACAACTGTGTTTTTCTTGAGCATCAAATCATATTATAGTGATTTCTGAAGGATCATGTGACACTAAAGACTGGAGTAATGATGCTGAAAATTCAGCTTTGATCACAGGAATAAATTACACTTTACTATATATTCACATAGAAAACAGCTGTTTAAAAATATAATAATATTTCACTATTTTTACTGTATTTTTGACTTGGTGAGCAGAAGAGACTCCTTTTTAAAAACATTAAAAAAAAACTTTTGAATGGTATCGTGTGTGTATATATACATTAAGAATTTTACTAACACTTTACTTGAAGATTTTATGTATAATCCATTATAAAGGTATATTAACGTATGTTATAATGCATTATAGATTTTCATAAATAATTGAAACCAAAGTTAAATGCAGTATAATATTCCTTGTTACATCTGAAATCGGTTTTAATGCATTA
>NW_027508799.1:34715000-34720000 GCF_051911475.1 Siphateles boraxobius | reverse complement strand
CCGTCCGGTGATAGAATCGATCCACACGCTCAATCACACGACGCGACACGTGCATCTAATCCACAATTTCCCGACTATAAAACCCCGAGCCTGATGCATCATAACGCATTTCTCGTAAACACAGCACGAGACATTGTGTTGATGATGTGAGAGTGATGCTGTAAAGGTCTCCTCCCCTCCCTCCTGCTCTCTTACTCCTCATTTCCACTCCTCACTTGGCGATCACCCACGAGAAGATCTCCGAGGTCCAGCATCATGTCCTCAGACGTCCAGCTGCGCGAGCGAACGGACCCGGAGAGCAACAGCAGCGACTGAGATCAGGTAGGAATAACTATGCGTTTACTGCGTGCTATTTACACAACATTTCCACAGATTTGCTACATAACACAAGAGCCGAAGCATGCATACGCAAACAAACGAACGCGCACGTGCAATAAACACAAGGCTGACGAAACAACCCGCTAAGGAAATTTTTTTTTTTTTTAAATGATCGCAGAATGATTGCAAGCAGCGGGAAAACGAGGATCATTGTGGATTGAGATGTTGAACTTGACGCTCCGTGGAGACTTCACGCGCTTCTCCTTTCATAACTCACTCAAGCATGCAAGAAACTTAAAGACTTCATTCAGCAGGGTTCATTTAACGCATTATAGGAGCGCGCGCAATCAGAGGAAACCGGAGCTGGAAAAACTCGCCAACTCAAGTCAATCAAAGCGGGATTTACGCACAAACACAACTCGAATTGTTCTGGAAATTTTTGGCTGGAACATTTACTCATCCGATCAAACAAAATTGGTTTAAAGAAACGCATTGGGCTTAATTCATTGGCGTTTGAGTTGCGCGTAAAAGCGTTTGCGCACTGAACTTGAGCGAGTCTAACGCGACGCATTCAGTTCAGACACACTGGATGGACTAATTATGTAACCATTTCCACATCTAGTTGGTCAGTTGGACGTTATGCATCTGCAGTAAATAATGCAAAAACGTCAGCACAGGCCGGATACTATAAAATAAAGTGTTTTTACGTTTTATTACGCGAAAGTGTGTATGGACTGATTATTCTCCATCTGATTTGATGGACGGGATTTACTCTCTTGTTCACGGTTGTATTAGTGATACATCACGATCACGGACCTCTAACAAAAACAACTCGATCAAACTCATACATTTGTCTCCAACTAAACAGAAATCTGCAAATCACTGTGCGCAATGGGTTCTGGGTGGAGGAGATATCCAGTGCACGTTTAATAGTTTCCTTTAATCATCCGAATACAGTTCAGAGTATTATTTGACTGTTTAGTTTAAGTTTGATAAAGAAATGAGCCAATCACGCAGAATCACGGTCCTTTATCAGGCACTGTTTGGGTAAGGTTGAACTGAATCAATGGAGTTTAATGACATGTGTGGTAGTTTTCATGTAAAATCCCCGATGAAACTGATTTATTTCCTCGGTTGCTCTCTTTATGGATCAGAACCCGCGCGTGGGAGTGATCAGATTGCTGTTCTCATCGATAATCAAAGCGCGTCACGTGACACGGGCTCTAATCTGCTATTTTTAAACCTTCAGGATTAGCACATACTTCACAGAGGGAAAAGTAGAGATTGACTGCTCATAATTTGGGTAGGCTATTGATTCCAATTGTGCTCATAAAGTGATTATTATTGTACAGGACACGAGCAGCACATCGATTATCTGTGGATTTGGCACTGATGGATTGCTTGCGCTTTTGGTTGGATTCGTTTATAGGCGCGTGAAATGAGGTAAAATTACGAGAAATAGAAAATTTCAAACGCTCTTGACTGTAAATATCGGCTCGTGCGCACTTTACTCGAGGCTTTACTGACAGTGTGAGATGCTGTTTAAACTGATGAACGTCTTTCGGTCTTTTTGAGTGCGCGTTACATGCAGACGGGAGCGCGCATTACATTTCCCGGGACGCGCAAAGGTTCACAAGACAATTATTTTTTTAATCGCTACAATAAAAACTGTTAATTGGTCAAATGCTATGATATCATTTCAATGTAGCATACAGTAAGAAGGTTTTTATTGGTGCTGTTAATCGATACTTTCACATCGAAATGCCAAAAATCATACAGAAACAACAATAAAAACTGTTAATTACCCACTAAACACTGCATGTCGGATAGACGTGCAGATCATGTCTATATTGGGTCCGTCGGTCCATGATCAATTCTGGACATCTATTCGTCGTCCAAACTAGGTCCTCTATTTGGACGTCCAACCATGACCCAACTTGGACGTCATGTTCACGTTCAACATTTGACCTTTGAACTGGGTCATTTTTTTGGACCTCCTTTGGACGTCTATTACAGGCGCAGGAAATTTACATGGTTAATATGCAATATTTTTTTTACCTACAAATATCAACATTGTTGTTATCAACATGATTAATACATATGAATACAGTTTATTTATAATTATTAAGAAGGTGGTAATTGACACATTAAAAGGTGTAATGCTGCAGTTCAAACGGTACAGCGTTGGCACTTGTGTAACGGCCACCTAGTGCAACGCCTAGATCATGGGTTCGATACCCAGGGAAAGCAGGAATGTAAATGTGTAATGCAATGTAAGTCACTGTGGATAAAAGCGTCTGCCAAATGCATAAATGTAAATACATGGTACAGAAAACGTCCTCTACCCTTTTGAAACATGGGACTAGTTATAGTAGTTATAGAAGATACTAAATTTGATGTTGAAAAGACGACCACATTTGGTTCCACCGACGTCAATATTAGACGTGCAAAACACGTCGCCTGGCATTACAAAACAACCCCTTCAGTGGACCGAAATTGGACGTCCAAAGATTACATAAAAAAGACGTCACTTTGACTAGAGATGCGCGGATGGGCTATTATTTCATCCGCAACCGCATCACAAAACTCATCATCCGTCCGCCATCCAACCGCACCAACTTTTTTGACCAATTTTCCCGCCCGCCATCCGCCGATACAAGGCGCTGCTGATGACAGCCGCGAGACTAGAAACCGCCCACCCGAATTTAGTTAAAATATTTTTTTTCGTCACGTCATCCGCCCGATCCGCGGTTTATCTGCGGAGTCCGCGGCTATAACCGCCAACCGCGCATCTCTACCTCTGACGTCACATTGCGCAGTGGGTAGTAAAATGTTATTTACCTTTCTATATCATTTCGATGTAACTTACAGTTAAAAGGTTTTTATTAGTGCTGTCAATCGATTTTGTAATACTTTTGGCAAAAATTATGTTGAAACAACATAAAGAAGGCATATTTAAAATATTTGTTTAATGGCATCTTTTAACGAATGAAGGCCAGTATCACTGAAACCTATACTGATGTCTCCATTACATAAATTTGTAACATTTAATAGGTTTTTGAAAATATAAAAACGTATAATTTAAGTGAACTTAAAACCAATCTTCACATAAACCCATTGTAATAAATGTCACATTTAGCTGTGGCTTTTAATATATCAGGGCTCTCAACGCTGAGGTTCTTTCTATTTACAGAGTAATTTTTACCCGCCTTGCTAAAATATATATTAAAAAGTTGATTGTTTTCGTTATTTCTGACCCATGTAACCTTTTCAGGTTGGATATATGTACAGAAATTGAATAAGGTTATCAAACACTTCACAGTTTTCACTGCATAAATTATACATTTAATATAGATTAATGCTTATTAAAGCTATAAAAGTTATTAAGCCATGAGCAGTGAGTGTTAATCTGTCTTTTGTTGTTTGATTATCATTAATGATAGACAGTAGCAGGTTTATTAGGTTGCTGTCACTTTAAGACCTGAAGAGGATCTGACACGAATCCTATTTTCTCTCAACTCTTTACATTCATTTAACACTTTTAACTAATTTAAGTCTCTACTTTAGAGGATACTTAACGGGAATGACGGTTTAAACGCACTTGAATGAATGATAGTGTGATCATACCAGGAAAAAATCGGATGCGGCATTAATTATTTTAACAGTTAATTTTGACAGCCTTAGTTTTTATACATACTATTTATATATTTTTTTAATAAATTATGCGCAACAAACTTGCTATCCTGTAAAAAAAAAAGGTTGCATTGCTTCCAGTTAGGGTCTTTTGAATGTGCTTCATTAAATATTGAGCCATTTTACTCTAGAAACCTTCAAAGATGAGCATAAACAATGTCCATCGCATATGCAGATATTTCTTTTTCTCACCAACATTTTAAATATTTAAATCAAATAAAATAGCAACTAATAAAATTGATTACCTTTAAAGTCCATAGATATCGGCGTCAGTTCGTCCTGCCTTCTCCGTCGAGCGGATGTGATGTTTTCCTGTTTGTTCCTTCGTCATAAAGCCTATTTTATTTAACAGTAATATACTTTTACCATAAAATATAGATTTTTACAAGAAATACAAATCACTATCATTATAATCCATGGCGAACAAGCATCCCAATTCTCACATTTAGTTGTTTTTTTAAATCTAACAAAACAATTTCAGTGTAGCATCTCACTAACACTCTTAAAGGGCACATTAAATCAAAATTTGAGGTTTGTGACCTTTACTCCATGTGTGAATCTCTGAGCTCATCTACATGCTGTTATCCTCCTAAAAGTTGTCTTCTTAATTTACTTTCAGAATATAAATGTACAAAAAAGTTTCTCTCTTCCTGGAAAACTGACCGAGAACATCGATGACTCATGTTGTCTGCAGTTTTCTTCGCCCAATCAAACGCTCTGTAGAATGAGAATGCCCCGCCCCCTGAGGTCACCTGACACAGATGTAACACTTAGCACCGTCTCAAATAAACAGGGTTACCTGATCACTCTATGCCTTTACATGCTTCTTCATGCAACTGAATAAACAATAAAATAGACAATAAACATTTGTATATTAGCAACAGAAAGAAATGGAATATAACAATATTGCACGATACTAAAAATGCCAAGACAGGAAAATAATGATACAAAATTATATAATATTAATAAAAACAATATTTTAGCATTTT